>NC_041214.2:145636532-145680180 GCF_002837175.3 Physeter macrocephalus
TAAACCCACGCACATATTGTCACCTTATTTTTGATAAAGGAGGCAAGAATATACAATGGAGAAAAGACAGCCTCTTCAATATGTGGTGCTGGAAAAACTGGACAGCTACATGTAAAAGAAAGAAATTATAACACTCCCTAACACCATACACAAAAATAAACTCAAAATGGATTAAACACCTAAATGTAAGGCCAGACACTATCAAACTCTTAGAGGAAAACATAGGCAGAACACTCTATGACATAAATCACAGCAAGATCCTTTTTGACCCACCTCCTAGAGAAATATAAAAACAAACAACACAATGCAAAAATGGCAGAAGACCTAAAAAGACATTTCTCCAAAGAAGATATACAGATTGTCAACAAACACATGAAAGGATACTCAACATCACTAATTATTAGAGAAATGTAAATCAAAACTACAATGAGGTATCACCTCACAGTAGCCAGAATGGCCATGATCAAAAAATCTACAAACAATAAATGCTGGAGAGGGTGTGGAGAAAAGGGAATCCTCTTGCACTGTTGGTGGGAATGTAAATTGATACAGCCACTATGGAGAACAGTATGGAGGTTCCTTAAAAAAATAAAAATAGAACTACCATATGGCCCAGCCGTCCCACTACTGGGCATATACCCTGAGAACACCATAATTCAAAAAGAGTCATGTAACACGATGTTCATTGCAGCTCTATTTACAATAGCCAGGATATGGAAGCAACCAAAGTGTCCTTTGACAGATGAATGGATAAAGGAGATAGGGCACATATATACAATGCAATATTACTCAGCCATAAAAAGAAACGAAATTGAGTTATTTGTAGTGATGTGGATGGACTTAGCTTCTGTCATACAGAGTGAAGTGAGTCAGAAAGAGAGAAACAAATACCGTATGCTAACACATATATATGGAATCTAAAAAAACAAAAAATGTTTCTGAAGAACGTAGGGGCCGGCCAGGAATAAAGACACAGACGTAGAGAATGGACTTGAGGACATGGGGAGTGGGAAGTGTAAGCTCGGACGAAGTGAGAGAGTGGCATGGACATATATATACTACCAAATGTAAAATAGATTGCTAGTGGGAAGCAGCCGCATAGCACAGGGAGATCAGCTCAGTGCTTTGTGTCCACCTAGAGGGGTGGGATAGGGATTGTGGGAGGGAGACACAAGAGGGAGGAGATATGGGGATATATGTATACGTATAGGTGATTCACTTTGTTATAAAGCAGAAACTAACACACCATTGTAAAGCAATTATACTCCAATTAAGATGTTAAAAAAAAAAAAAGGCCTAGCTCATAGAATTAGAAAGTAGAATGGTAGTTGTGAAGGGCCAGGAAGGTGGGAGAAATGAGACATGTTGGCCAAAGTGTACAAACTTCCAGCTATAAGGTGAATAATTTATGGGATCTAATATACAGCATGGTGGCTATAGTTAAGAATACTGAATTATATACTTGAGAGTTACTAAGGAAGTAAATCTTAAATATTCTCACCACAAAAAGTGCTAATTTTGTGAGGTGATGAAGGTGTAAACTAACCTTTTTGTTGTAATCGTTTTACAATATATATGTGTATCAAATCATCACATTGTCCACTTTAAACTTACACAATGTTATATGTAAACTGTATTTCAATGAAACTGGAAAAAATAAGTTAAAATTTTTAAAAGTGTATTTTCCTACCTATCCTTGAGGATTTGAGAGTTATTTGTTATCATAGCATAACCATACCTATCCTGAGTGATACATAGACCAAATTCTCTTAACTATTATAAATACTTATAATACCAATGTAACAGAGTCTTCTCAAGTGCAATACTTACTGTAGACTTGGCCCTATTAAACATTTCTGTACTTAATTCTAAATTTTCCTTAGCCTGAAAGATGCTTGCTCACTGAATAACTAATCATCTCAAACAATTTTGAACTTATCTCCTGCAGTAATATTTCAGGATATTTTCTCAGCTTACTGTGATTTCTTAACCTGAGACAGAAAGAAGGAAGGACTGGATCCTCTTTATGTCCACTGAAATGGTTAATTTAATGTGACTGCTTGGCTGAACCACAGGGTGACCAGATATTTGGCTGAACATTATTCTAGATGTTTCTATGAGGATGTTTTAGATGAGATTAAGTCAGTGGACTTTGAGTAAAGCAGATTGCTCTCCTTAGTGTGGGTGGGCCTCATCCAATCAGTTGAAAGCCTGAATAAAACAAAAGACTGGTTCTGCCCCACCCCACTCCAGCAAGAAAGAATTTCTCCATCAGACTGCCTTTGAGTTTTGTCTACAACTTCAGCTCTTCCTGATTCTACTGCACACTGCCTTTGAACTCAGAATGGAACTCTACTGGGTCACCAGCCTGTTGGCCCAGCCTGCAGATTTTAGACTTGCCAGTCCCCATAATAACATGATCCAATTCCATATCATAAATCTCTTTCTCTCTATATATATACATCCTGATCGTCCTGGTTTTCTGGAGAACTGATACACCCATGTTTTTCCCCCTATGGCCCTGGATCTTTGAGGTTGTTTCCATTTGTCTGAGCTTTGAATAGAAACAGATTGGAAATCAATTTCTTCTTACTCTGCCTCCCACCTATTCTTTTTTTTTTTTAATATGTAGGAAAATGTGTGATTTTTATGAGAAAATTATAGAATGCACTTTCTGCATTTAACTGTTCTATTCCCTTCAGAGTATATGAATATTCTTTAAAGCAACTTTTTTCAAGCAATTTTTATTGTGCTCTTTATATCAGAAAAAGAGTTGATGTTGTTAATATATGTCTTTGAATAATCTGGTATGCAAACATAAAAGGATTCTCTTCTAGGGATATTGTCCTCTTACAATGTTAGTGTGATAGGTAAACAGATTTAGGAACAATTTTGTAGATCAAACAACTGTTTTACACTGTGTTAAATAGAGACATGAAATGATAAGATCAGCTAGAGGAGACAGCTAAGAATCTGACCTCCACTTAACCATTAAGGGAAGCAGAGAACAGATTGTCCCACAGATGTAGAATAGATTTTCCCAGGCTAGAACAAAAATTAAAAGGGCAGTAAAAAGCAGAGCAGGGTTTTTTTGTTTGTTTTTGTTTTTGTTTTTAGGAATGAGAGCTCTCTTGCTATATTTAAATCCTGTTTACCACTCATCTAATAATATTGTGTACTCAAGAGAGATTGTATCTATTAGTACTCATTCAATCAATTGAGCTTGCTATGTAGAAAAGAGATTGAGAGCTAAATCCATTTCAGAGATTTAAATAGTATGAGAATAAATAGGAAAAACTAGTTTTTATGCAGTAATTTAAGAGTTTTAAAAATAGTATTTCTTCAAAGTAAGAGAAGTGATGAGGTGTGGAGACCAGACAACACAATTTGGAATCATAAAAATCTGTCTCCACTGTTGTTCTATTACATAGCTGTGTGATTTTATTAAAATTCAACCTCCTTGCCCACAAAAGAAGATAATCATAATTTATCTGCAGGTTTGTTATTAGAAGTAAAGCTAATATCTGGAAAATGCCTCTGAGTAAATCCTAAATAAACAGATGCTATTATTTTACACAATTTTTAAATTGTAACTTTACCCTGTGCAAGTTGCATCTCATTGCCATGAACTCATGGAATATGTAAAAAGGTGTTGTTTTGTTGAATTTTTATTCTAATGAAGTGCTTTGCTGGAAATTGTATAATCTGCCTTCAGGTTTCTGGGTTAAAATGAAATGAAAAGCCATAATTTCCGTTTCTCTGATGAGGGAATTAGAAAGTGGAAAAAGAAATATTCTAGACCAAAATGGGGGTGGCCGTCGAATAAAGAAGAAATATTGCAACAGATAGTCTTCTCTCAAGGAAATGTACCCACATTTTACTGCTGACGTCTGAAATCTTTCTGTTCTAGATGGAGATTAGGCAACTTGCTTTTCTAGGAGGAGCATTAATGTGGTTTTAAATAAAAAATTGTAGCATGTGTTGAAAACTTATAGAGGCAACAACAAAGTGGTCAAGAGAATAGTTTCTGAAGTTAGACTTCTCAGAGCTACGTCATCTGGCTGTGTGGTCAGTGTGAGCCCAGCTCTTCATCCATGAAATGAGGATAATAATAGTCTCTACCTCACAGAGTGGTTGGAGAATTAAATAAATTAATACATGGAAAGTAATTAGGATGGCACTTGGCATATACTAACATTTATTATTAGTTGTTATTATTGTTGATCAAACAAACAGCAAAAATGCAAAACCTCCTACTCTATCTGGGAAAAACACATAGAGACCCTAAGGAAGAAAATTCAGAATCAAAACCAATTCTGAGAGTGTTCTAGATCCTGACTAAATCTCTTTATAAGCCAATTTTCTCCTTCTCTAGCATTTTCATGTAGGTTAAGTCAAAATAAAACAAACACTAAAGATAGCCTCAAATAAGTCTTCAAAAGGCATTTAAAAATCTGAGAGTAGTATGTTTTTGTCCCAGTTTAATATATGCCTCATTTACCTTGTTTGGTTAATTTGTATTTGTCAGTTTTTGCTGCAATAATGTTGTATAAGATACAATCCCAAGATCTCACTGGCTTATAACAACTAACAGTTATTTTTCACACATAAGTCTATGAGGCAGCTGCAGTGACTATGTTCCAGACTGTACATCTGGTTCCCTCATTCTGGGATGTACAACATCCTTCACAGGCTGATGCACCCATGACTGCCTGGGATAAGTTCTTCTCATGGCAGAGGGCAGGACACAAGAGATAAAGTCTAACAATATAAACAAAGTTAAAACCTTACTTGAACAGGAAGTATGTCATCCCATTGGCCAAAATCAATATTATAACTACATCCAACAACTTTGGAACAAGGAAGTAACCACCTCCTGTGCAGAAGATGTAGTATTTGCTGAACAATAATGAAGCCTATCACATTTGCCAAACTGCTAGGGTTCCATCAAGTTCAAGACCCAGACTGACCACTTCAATTAACCTTATTCTACTGATGTGAGTCTCAAAAGTCAAAATGCATCAAAATCACAGAGGAACTCATTAAAAATATAAATGACTTGGCCCTGCCACCACCTGTTATGATTTAATAAATTTGAAAATGGGACTCAGGATCTGCATTGTTACCAACCTCACCAGTAATCACATCATACACCAAAGTTTGAGAATCCCAGGGAAAGCTGTATATGGAGATCAGAGCAAGTCATGACTGATTGAAGTTGCCTCCCTCTTATGTCTTGCTGCCCCAGTGGAGAAGGAAGGATAACACAATGGCAACATTCCCACCTGCAGAAAAAAGAGACTGAATTGGGGTTTCTGATGGATTGAATTATTGGTTCCCAATTCTTCTCCTCTCCGTGTTTCCCCCACCCTGCCACTTGACCTTGCAGTTCCTCCTACTAAATTTTCCCACCTTGTTGATGTAAGACTTAGCCATGTGACCCACTTTGGGCACTGATATATGGGTAACAGAGTGCCAGTTTGGGCGGTGATATTTATTGAATCCAGGGATTGCATTTTGATTTTGAAACATTCATACATTTGAATCATTGTAATTTATTTTTTTTCCTGAAGTGCTCGATGTAGAGTGGCTTGGACATATATACACTACCAAACGTAGGGTGGATAGCTAGTGGGAAGCAGCCGCATAGCACAGGGAGATCAGCTCGGTGCTTTGTGACCACCTAGAGGGGTGGGAGGGTGGGAGGGTGGCAGACACAAGAGGGAAGCGATATGGGAACATATGTACATATAACTGATTCACTTTGTTGTAAAGCAGAAACTAACACACCATTGTAAAGCAATTATACTCCAATAAATATGTTTAAAAAAAAAGGCAAAGACAGTCGATTTGTTCTAATGTCAATTTTTAATCTGCCTTGAAATTTCTTAAAATTCAACATAACAAATTGTATTGTATGGTATTTTAATGCTCCATGTGCATTCAGTCTTAATAAATGTGGCAGGCAGATAAAAAATATGTATATATAATAAAAAAATATTTTAAAATTTTTAAAAAATAACGAAGTGCCAGTTCCAAATTTAAATCATGTTCCTGCTTGCCCATCTGAATTTCATGCTTGAGAAGAGCATCGTCCGGTAACTGTTACCTCTACAGACTGAACCCCAGAATTAGCACTCATTGACAGACTAAACCCAAGCAAGAACCCAAGCCCATCTGAACCCAAAATGAATCAGAGCTGCCTAGACAAGTCAGATCAACGAACCTCCACCTGAAAATCATAGGTGTGCAGAAAAAAATGATTGCTATTTTGAGCCAATGCATGTTGGAGTGGTTTGTTACTCAGAAAAATTTAATTCACACAGAGTTTAAGAGTCACTTTCTGACACTACGTCTCTCTTCCCAATTCCAAAGTCATTTGGGTAGCAGTAGTGAGAATCATGCCTCTCTATATTGAAATGAAGCTCAGACTATAAGTGAAATATTTTTTCTCTGAAATATTAAAGATATATAGAACTAGGAAACATTTTCTTCTGAATTCATACTATGCCATTTATTTATTTGAATATACCTGAAGAAGAAAGCACGTGAATGTAGAACAGTGAAATAAGAGGGGGGAAAAGGAATATTTAGGTCATACAACAGCACCACATATTTTTTCAAAATAGAAACAGATTGTTGTACAGAATCCAGCAATTCTGGTGGAAATACTCTGCAATGGAAGCATGTTTTCCATTAACTTAAATACTGTGTTAACCTCAATCAAAAATACACTTTCTTAAACTGAATACTGAATTTATAGTCTTGAGAAACCATGCCTGCCATCTAAATGTGCAAAAGTCTGATGCAAATGACTTGGTCCCACATGATTTTTAAAAATTATTTTGTTAAAATGAAATAAAAACCTAAAGCAGCATTAATTCCCCCACCCAACCTAGCACTTTTTCCAAGTGGGATACCTTTTAAAACTCCCAAGTGTATTTTCCTTTCTTGCTGCTGTCTAATAGCTTCAGGTCTTAAGATTTCTCTCTCTTCAATAAAACTACTCATGAAAAACTTCTCAAATACAGACAGGTTTTATCACCCCAAAATTCATGGAAGCTGACATTATATGGTGATGATCTTTCTACTAAGCTAGTGAGTCCAGTAAGTGTAATGGAAAATCTCTCTTGTTAGAAAGTGACGTAACCAGTTGTCGTTTGTGTCTGAGCTTCTCTCTGGACTTTTGGGGTTTGTGGGAGCACTTCGCTATGGAGGAGGGAGAAGCATCATCATACAGACCAAGGTGGAACCTTCATGAAGAGACTGAGGCCTCAGGGGCTGCAGCCAGCTTGGGTCTTGCCAGTGATTAATGTATTTCTCCTGTGCTTCACCTTTGCCCTTTGAGGGGCCCACCAGAATGTGGGAATTATTAATCACATCTTGGAAAGAAATGAAAAAAGGCAGTGGAGGGAAATAAAGGACTGGAGTAAGGAAAAGAGGGAGGGAAATAGAGGGCTGGAGAAAAGAAGAATAAAGATCCAAACAGATCCTGTCTCAAAACTCAAGGCAAAAAGTGAGCCCTAATTATGAGTGGAAGGCAGCAGGTTCATTATAGCACTCTTCCTCCCTTTGCAGGCAAACTCTTTCTCTGGTTGCTGGAAAAGGAAGAGTCTCCTGTAGGTGCCCAGCCCTGGAGGTAAACAAAGACCAACTCTGTATTCATTCTATATGAAATCAACAATTTATGAGATTAGATGAAGCTATTTCCCAATCTGAAATGCTGTGGTGATAAATACCACCTAAGTCAGCCATCCGCAACCTTTTTAGCACCAGGGACCGGTTTCATGGAAGACAATTTTTCCATGGACGTGGGGGGGGTGGGGGAGTTCAGGCGGTAATGTGAGCAATGGGCAGCGGCAGATGAAGCTTCCCTTGCTCACCCGCCGCTCACCTCCTGCTGTGCAGCCCCATTCCTAACAGGACACCAACCAATACTGGTCCGCTGCTGCTGCCCCGATGTTGGGGACCCCTAACCTAGATGACTGGCAGTGGGGAGAAGAAGGTGAATTACCTACCATTTACAACGTCCTTAGAAGACTCAGAGTGCTTAATGCTATTTCCCAAAACGCTAAGTTTGGTACAGCAGTGCCAGGGACATCATCATTTCATAAATCTCATGTATGCCCTTAGTCACTAGGACCCTTGGCTTCTTTAATTACCTTTGACAGCTGCTTCCACAATCATAAACATGATCCTCTGAATCATTTCCACTCTCTGAAGATGTTGGTTTTAATGTCACACATAAATTGGGTCTTAGTACTAATATTTATAATTTAATTTGCAAAATCTTTAAGCCAATAGATCGTTTTTCTATCATTTCACTGGAAATCAGAAAATTGCTCAAGTCTGTGACTTATTCATCCTATAATGGACCATAAAAACTCTAGGTCCATCAATCATATGAACAGTCATATCCATTTTTCTTTTTTGTAATTGAAGTATAGTTGATTTACAATGTTGTGTTAGTTTCAGGTATACAGCAAAGTGATTCAGTTATATATATATATATATATATATATATATATATATATATATATATATTCTTTTTCAGATTTTTTCCCTGATAGGTTGTTACAAAATGTGTTTCAGTTATATATATATATATATATATATATATATATATATATATATATATATATTCTTTTTCAGATTTTTTCCCTGATAGGTTGTTACAAAATATTGAGTATAGTTCCCTGTGCTATACAGTAGGTGCTTGTTCGTTATCTATTTTACATACAGTAGTGTGTGTATGTTAATTCCAAACTCCCAGTTTATTCCCCCCCTCCTTTCCTCTTTGGTAACAATAAATTTGATTTCTATGTCTCTGGGTCTATTTCTGTTTTGTGTATATAAGTTCATCTATATCATATGATATTGCTTATATGTTGAATCTTTTAAAAAATGATTCATATCCATTTTTCAAGGTGTACATTGTTTTTCAAAGAGCAGAGCACAGATATTAGAGTAGTCCTTCTTGCAAAGCAAACACCCAAGATGGAATTAGAAACTCAGATTATTACCATTCTTATTACTATTACATTTGAAACATTTTCTAGATCTCTTTCACTCTTTAAAACAAATTTTAAATCATTTGGAACTTCCTCTCCTCGAGTCCTGTCCTCCACAAAGTCTCTTCCTCTGGCTTTCTCCCACCTTCAGCCTCACTCAGATTGACATGTGCCCCATGTAGCAATCTATAGGAGATGCTATAAATCACTGAGGCACTAAATCTCCACTAGAAATTTCAGAAGACGGAAAAAACAGCATTTTCCAAGGAGAGGACTGCATATGTTTAGATGAACTGTATTATTTGTGGCCAAGAAGGCTCTAGGTGAGTCCTAGAATTAGACATAGGTGCTGTCAACTGAAAAAAAATGCACAGCCTGAAAGTTGAGAATTATGTTTTATTTGGCAGACATTCTTAGGACTTCAAGCCCAGGAGACAGAGTCTCAAATAACTTTGAGAAGCTGCTCCAAAGAGGAAGGGAGCAGGATATACAGGAGTTTTTGCAGCAAAACCAGGTAGTCAAAAGATTACTGTTAATAAAAAATATCGTATATCTCTCAAGTTAAGGAATTTAGCACTTTTCTGTTTGGGAAGATGCAAGAGTCTGGGCTCACTGAAATCATTCTTCTGATATGCACCTCAGCTATCTGAGGCCAGTATCCTGTGTTTTCTCATCCTGAGTCCCCTTCGGGGGCACCGTTAGGGATGGCTGCAGTGGCTGACTGCCAGATGGGCTTGGCAGTGGACAGCCCATTTACCTCTATCCTGAGCTCTCTCAGGGCTCACCATCCAGGTGGCTGTAATGTGATGGCTTGATGGCTGCAACATCCTTTGTTTATTGATACGGCAGGCAATATTTTAGTTCTCAGTGCTTATTCAACTGTCCCCCAGGCGGTGCAGGGTTCTCGTTTGGTAGAGGTGGACAAGGAAATTTGGGGCCAGAGCTAAATCCCCTACCAATAGAGAAGAGAGTGGGCTCTGCCACGAGGTAGCCCTCCTCTTCTGTCATTCCCCAAGCAGTATTCAGCCCCTCCTCTAAAATAAATATAGGACAAATACTTAAAGATGAGTGGTGTAAGATGCCACATTACCAGGCTGTCCAGGGCACCCATGTGGTTCAAGGCACCAGGATGTCCTTTCTTATTTTTTCTCTCCTTGGCTCCTGCTCTCTCTTTCCATTTCTCCCTGTTTGTTTTAATTAAAGAAATTAAAACCCCAAAGCTTCTCTCACAGATGTGTACTAAATCTCAGCTGTTCCCTTAATCTCACATTTCCTGATTCAACTGAGCAAACAAAGCTATCTCCTTTATAACTAGTTGACCCTGGCTTTTTTATTCCTCCTTCCAGGCACTAAAGGCAAAGAAGAAGGAGGAGAAGGAGGAGGAGAAAAAGGAGGAAGGGACAAAAAGAAGAAGAAAGAAAAAGAAAAAGGAAGAAAAGAAAGAAAAGAAAAAATAAAGATCATCTAAGTGTTTTACCATTTAAGTCAGATCTCTCATTACTATTTTCTCCAATCAGAAATTTGTTTGACACTATTTCTCTCTTGTTGTTGTGAGTAGATTTAAATCCACTTTCTCACTCCAAAAATGAAGTTAAGATACACTGGTACCCTCAGCACCAGCCCTAACTCAAACACTTAACTCAGATACACACCGTTTATATCACTTAAAGAAACTAGATAAGCGGAAAAAAGATATGAAAATGCTAAAGTGTCTCTTGCATCATGATTGCTAATGTCTTTCAAGACTTGAAGAGAAAACATTCATTAACCTTATCCACTCAGATAACTTGAAGGATACCTCTGACCAGTGACCTCAAATACGTAGGATTCACAAGAGCCTAACTCATTCAGGTAGGAGAACAGAATGATTCTCTGAGTAAGATTGTCTGACCCCTCTAGAGATAAACAAGAGGCTCATCTACCATGTAGCTCCTTGTTTACCCACTTGCATTTTTTTAGTCTTTTTTATCACCAGATTTCAGCACTTGAGAATTCTTTACGAGACCCAGTAACTCTGAATGATTCACTAAAAACATAGGGCCCTGGGAGCTAGACTGCATCGATAAGTTATAGGAAGCTTACACTCTATGTGTGATTTTAGCCTGTTTATCAAGTGTTTCAAAACAATTGGCTGTTCCTCCATGTCTACCACGTGTAAGAGGATAGAACAGGTGGTTACTCTAGTCTTATAGGCAAGGTTCACAGAAGTTAAATAGTAAACTTTTACTGCCATAACCAATATATTTCTTTAAGTGTGATGTTCCAGACAGAAAATTGATAGGTCCCAAATTGGCAGATGTACAAATTATGTCAGGAAGACCATAGTCTG
Source organism: Physeter macrocephalus (assembly GCF_002837175.3). Taxonomy (NCBI): domain Eukaryota; kingdom Metazoa; phylum Chordata; class Mammalia; order Artiodactyla; family Physeteridae; genus Physeter; species Physeter macrocephalus. Next base: position 145,647,873 of record NC_041214.2, read on the forward strand.
ATTCATCCCACCCCAGGGTCCATCTTTCAGAAAACCTATGTTTTATTTAGCTGCTTTTAAGTGTCTTGAATATCCAAAGTGACTGCCAACAAAATTGTCAGCAGTGGGGGCAAGGTCTCCATCACTGACAAAGGACAGAGAGCAAGCTGAACAGAAATACTACAAAACAGAAACAGACGTGATACATTTCCAATCTTGCTCTGGACATGACTTTACGATTATAAGGATTGGAACTTCCCTGGTGATCCAGTGGTTAAGACTCCATGCTTCCACTGCAGGGGGTCAGGTGAGATCCCTGGTCGGGGTACTAAGATCCCACATGCCACACTGTGCAGCCAAAAAGAAAAAAGAAAAAAAAAAGATTATAATGATTGATGATGCATTTTAAAGGAAGTAGGTATATATAACTTTCTCCTCCCAATCTCAGTATCAGTTTGGGGTTTATTTAGGGCTTGCTTTCCAACTAATAGTTGTGATTTTCAGGGATGGATAATCTAGTTCAGAGCCAGGAAAGGCACAAACCTTGGACATAAGTCCATCCTTGGGGACGACAACAGAAAGTTGAAAACTCATCTTAGTTCTGTGGTATTGGAACATGTGTTTTTAAATTGGAGCCAGAGAGAGTTTTCCTCACCTGCAGAGAGGAGAATAAAAATAATCCAGGATGTTACATCTCTGTTAGCAATTCCTTGCAGGGCCTGGAGCTGCAGTGGGAAGTTTCTCATTAGCGAGTCTGAGGTACCTTATTTTCCAAAGCCAGCAGGGTCCTGCAGGGTCAGCTGGACACTACACTGCCTTCTGGAACTCACTCTAACACAAAATGGAATGTTACAAGGCTTAACCCCAATTCCAGTGTGTGAGCTTTCAGAGTCAGGGCCGAAACAGCAGCAACAGATCAAGGAGAGGAGTCAGGCAGGTAGAATCAGGAACAAACTTACCTGTTGCATTAGTTTTCTAGCGTTGCTTTAACAAAGTACCACAGACTCCATGGCTTCAACCAAAGAAACGTATTGTCTCACCATTCTGGAGGCTGAAAGTCCAAGATCAAGATGTCAGCAGGGTTGGTTTCTTCTGAGGCCTCTCCTTGGCTCGTAATGGTTGCCTTCTCCTGGTGTCTTCCTACAGTCTTCTCTCTATAACTGTCTGTGTCCTAATCTCCTCTTCTTGTAAGAATATCAGTCATATTGGACCATGGCCCACCCTACAGACCTCATTTTAACTCAGTTACCCCTTTAAAGACTCTATCTCCAAAACAGTCACATTCTGAGGTATAAGTGTTAGGACTTCAACATATGAATTTTGCGAGAACACAATTCAGCCCATAGCACTTGGAATCTCCAGTGGGCCACTAGCTCACCTGAGCTCCAAGTCCTCAGGTCAACTTCCCTCCCCACCCCGATGACAAAGTACCTGTGGATCTGACTCAATTCTACAAGGAATGGTTCTGGGAGCTTGACTGGTCATGACCTTTGTGTCCCAAAAGCAATAGTACCAGCAAGGGAAGGAAGTTGAAGGACAACAAAATCAATCACTTCCCAGGAAGTCACAAAGAGCCAGAGAGGCAACTCCCACTTTCTTGTAAATTTAGCAAAACGCTGTGGTAAAGGGAAGAAGGAAAAAATATATGAAGGGAACAGAAGACTTAAGAACCCACTGACTCTCAAAATTAGGTACCACCTGTAGTCGCAAACTTACTTAAGCTAGTTTGGTCCTGCACTCTTAGATTCTTGGATACCAAAGAAGGCTGAGACAACAAGAGTATACTATTCTCCCACGCCTGGCTTTGCGATTTTTAATTTTTTTGGTGGTGGGGGCACACTGCTCAGCATGTGAGATCTTAGTTCCCCGACCAGGGATCGAACCCTTGCCCTCTGCAGTGGAAGTGCAGAGTGTTAACCATTGGACCACCAGGGAAGTCCCCTGGTTATGTGATTTTAACGAAAACAAATCTCAGTCCAAATTCCATCATATAGACAGACATCTATTAATAAATACTTATCAACAGAAAGTGTAAAAGAGTTTATACAACTTGTTCTATACACTGGATAAAGCCCTTTTAGTGGTCATGCTATGAAAAGTTCACCTGAAGCAGACTCAGCCAGATTTTGGAGGCAGGATTATATGCCCAGAGGGCACCATACAGTCAGAAGTCCTCCTAAACCAGTGTCTGGACTGAGAACCCATTAAGGAATCAGACATGATTGTCATCCCAAAAAGACTAGTGCAGACGTCTATGGAGGCTTATACCCTGTTCAAAAGAGTGGAAGCCAATCCATATGTTCAAAATATGTTTGATTTCATCCGTGAGAGCTAAAGTCTATTTCTGACAAACATCATGCTAATGAACAAACACAGGATTCAGCAATGCAAACCCAAATTTGGAATCAATGTGCTAATTCATAAAGCATCCACAGTTAATCAAAAGGATATAGAACGAACCGGAGGGTAAGGCAGGGGTGGGATAAATTGGGAGATTGCGATTGACGTTTACACATTACTATATATAAAATAGATAACTAATAAGGACCTACTGTATAGCTCTACTACTCAATACTCTATAATGGCCTATATGGGAAAAGAATCTTAAAAAGAGTGGATATATGTATATGCATAACTGATTCACTTTGCTGTCCACGAGAATCTAACACAACATTGTAAATCAACTATACTCCAATAAAAAATTTTTTTAATCATTTACAGATTATTTTTTTAAAAGGATATAGAACAAAAGGGTGTGTAGAAGCTGCTTCCAGAGTGGGTTCACTCTCACATAACACCACCTGTCACCATGGATATCCTGCTAGCAGTGTACCTGACCACAGGGCTAAAGTTAAAGGCTAACTAACTGGCACATACCGAATGTCAAGAATGGTAAATACTTTAAAGTAAATTACAGAGATTGTAATGTCTATTAATGCAAATCCATGCCATAGCAATAGAGAACGCACTGCACCAGGGGGTAGGCCCCCTGGGTCTGATTTCAGAGCTGCCACATTGGATGCACCATCTCTATGGGCTTCTATTTCTTATGCAGAAAAATAAAGGAATTGATAGATCGAATGTCTCAGATTTGTCCTACAGGACCTTAGGGTTTTATGGAGGAGCTCCAGGAATTCTACAAACTTGTGATTCATATTTTCATGTAGTTTAGCTATTTGTAATATATTTTTTAAGAAAGAAAGAAAAGAAAATACTATGTGTCCACAAGCATGTACACATCCACCAAAATTAAACAGAGTAGAAACTAGTGCTACCAGAATAACTTGTTTTTATCCAGATCTTAGAATAAAGTTTTCTCTAACCATATCTGTAAATGATATATAAATATATTGCAAATGTGATTGAGGAGATAAGTCGTAGCTCAACATTTTTTTTAATTTAGGCCTATGCACGTTAACCATGTAAGAGTACGTTAGAAGGACATGACTGCAGAACACATGTAATTCACTCAGATGCCCGGAAAGGCTTAAGGATAGGGAGGGTCTCACCACAGCATAACTGTCAGTTATGCAAGAGAAAGTGAATGCCCAACACTTTGGCACTTGTTGAAAGTTCTAGCTAAAGTTTGACTTTTTATTTTCATTATAGAGTTATTAAAAGTCTTGGGGTCGCTCTACTACTCAATACTCTATAATGGCCTATATGGGAAAAGAATCTTAAAAAGAGTGGATATATGTATATGCATAACTGATTCACTTTGCTGTCCACGAGAATCTAACACAACATTGTAAATCAACTATACTCCAATAAAAAATTTTTTTAATCATTTACAGATTATTTTTTTAAAAGGATATAGAACAAAAGGGTGTGTAGAAGCTGCTTCCAGAGTGGGTTCACTCTCACATAACACCACCTGTCACCATGGATATCCTGCTAGCAGTGTACCTGACCACAGGGCTAAAGTTAAAGGCTAACTAACTGGCACATACCGAATGTCAAGAATGGTAAATACTTTAAAGTAAATTACAGAGATTGTAATGTCTATTAATGCAAATCCATGCCATAGCAATAGAGAACGCACTGCACCAGGGGGTAGGCCCCCTGGGTCTGATTTCAGAGCTGCCACATTGGATGCACCATCTCTATGGGCTTCTATTTCTTATGCAGAAAAATAAAGGAATTGATAGATCGAATGTCTCAGATTTGTCCTACAGGACCTTAGGGTTTTATGGAGGAGCTCCAGGAATTCTACAAACTTGTGATTCATATTTTCATGTAGTTTAGCTATTTGTAATATATTTTTTAAGAAAGAAAGAAAAGAAAATACTATGTGTCCACAAGCATGTACACATCCACCAAAATTAAACAGAGTAGAAACTAGTGCTACCAGAATAACTTGTTTTTATCCAGATCTTAGAATAAAGTTTTCTCTAACCATATCTGTAAATGATATATAAATATATTGCAAATGTGATTGAGGAGATAAGTCGTAGCTCAACATTTTTTTTAATTTAGGCCTATGCACGTTAACCATGTAAGAGTACGTTAGAAGGACATGACTGCAGAACACATGTAATTCACTCAGATGCCCGGAAAGGCTTAAGGATAGGGAGGGTCTCACCACAGCATAACTGTCAGTTATGCAAGAGAAAGTGAATGCCCAACACTTTGGCACTTGTTGAAAGTTCTAGCTAAAGTTTGACTTTTTATTTTCATTATAGAGTTATTAAAAGTCTTGGGGTCTTCTTAGTTAAGTTTTTCTTTTCCCCAGGTAAGAAGAATAAATTCCTCTAAAACCAAAAATGGATATGCATCACCAGATAAAAATAAAAGTTATTGATGGCTATGATAAATTGGTGACTCTCAAGTTAAACTGTCCACATGTCCAATTATCACCAGCTGATTCTTCAACTAGGGTTGGTTTCAATCACAGCAGTATGTCCAATGAGAGCAGCATCTCTCAAATTTATACATCTTGAAGACAACAAAGTGTGATGGTACATTGCCCAGGACTTCAATTGGTGTTACACAGTAAAAGTTTGCAAAATAATTTTGAATCCTAGCATGCTCTAGTATAAATCTGGAACAAAGTACAGTGAACATATAACATAGAGTCTCAGATTTTTTTCTTCTTTTTCTTTTTTTTATTGAAGTATCGTTGATCTACAATGTTGTTAGTTTCAGATGTACAGCAGTGATTCAGTTATATATAACTGAATATATATATTCTTTTTCAGATTATTTTCCCTTATAGGTTATTACAAAATACTGAGTATAATTCCCTGTGCTATACAGTACATCCTTGTTGGCTATCTAGCTTATATATATAGTAGTGTGTTTATGTTAATCCCAAGCTCCTAATTTATCCCTTCCCCCCTTTCCCTTTGGGTAACCATAAATTTTTTTTCTATGTCTGTGGGTCTATTTCTGCTTTGTATATAAGCTCATTCGTAACTTTTTTTTTTTTAGATTCCACATATCAGCAATATCATGAGATATTTTTCTTTCTCTGTTTGGCTTACTTCACTTAGCATGAAATCTCTAGGTCCATTCATGTTGCTGCAAATGGCATTATTTCATTCTTTTTATGGCTGAGTAATATTCCATTGTGTGCACGTGTGTGTGTGTGTGTTTGTGTGTATCTCTCATCTTCTTTATCCATTCATCTGTTGATGGACATTTAGGTTGCTTCCATGTCTTGACTATTGTAAATAGTGCTGCAATGAACATTGGGGTGCACAGATATTTTTCAACACTAATTGAATAGTCAATTTATAGGAAAACAATATTTTTTTTAATTTTTTCTAAATTTATTTATCTATTTTTTATTTTTGGCTGTGTTGGCTCTTCGTTGCTGTGCACGGGCTTTCTCTAGTTGTGGAGAGTGGGGGCTACTCTTCGTTTCGGTGTGCAGGCTTCGCATTGTGGTGGCTTCTCTTATTGTGGAGCACGGGCTCTAGGCATGTGGGCTTCAGTAATTGTGGCACATGGGCTCAGTAGTTGTGGCACGTGGGCTTAGTTGCTCCGTGGCACATGGGATCTTCACAGACCACGGCTCAAACCCGTGTCCCTTGCATTGGCAGGCAGATTCTTAACCACTGCATCACCAGAGAAGTCCTGCAAACAATATTTAAATCTAACAATAAAAGTGCATTAACATTTGTATTCATATACTGATCTATTGCAAGTCGGGGAGAAACTATTAAAACTTAGCTTATTATATCCTGGACTCTTGACATTATCAACATCAGGCCAACTAGAATGCTGATGGTGGGGACTTTGGTTAACTGCTTATCTCCAGCAGCTAGAATAGTGCCTGGCACATAGCATGTGCTCAATAAATATTTGTTAAATGGATTAATGAATAAGAAGGTTGATACAAATATACTTAGCTTTATTATCAAATCTCAGAGAAGAATCCAGATATGTGCATTACACATACTCGTAAAACTTGTTCTAAGACTGAAATCTTTATGCTACAATTAAAGGAAAATATAGGTTTTTGTGGCTGCCTCTATTTTGTTTATTTTTGTCTGATATATTCATACAAATGAATACAGTGAAAATAATCTCACTAGCAAAATATTGAACACACACACACACACCAGGGCTCTGCCAACTACTGAGTATAATTCCCTGTGCTATACAGTACATCCTTGTTGGCTATCTAGCTTATATATATAGTAGTGTGTTTATGTTAATCCCAAGCTCCTAATTTATCCCTTCCCCCCTTTCCCTTTGGGTAACCATAAATTTTTTTTCTATGTCTGTGGGTCTATTTCTGCTTTGTATATAAGCTCATTCGTAACTTTTTTTTTTTTAGATTCCACATATCAGCAATATCATGAGATATTTTTCTTTCTCTGTTTGGCTTACTTCACTTAGCATGAAATCTCTAGGTCCATTCATGTTGCTGCAAATGGCATTATTTCATTCTTTTTATGGCTGAGTAATATTCCATTGTGTGCACGTGTGTGTGTGTGTGTTTGTGTGTATCTCTCATCTTCTTTATCCATTCATCTGTTGATGGACATTTAGGTTGCTTCCATGTCTTGACTATTGTAAATAGTGCTGCAATGAACATTGGGGTGCACAGATATTTTTCAACACTAATTGAATAGTCAATTTATAGGAAAACAATATTTTTTTTAATTTTTTCTAAATTTATTTATCTATTTTTTATTTTTGGCTGTGTTGGCTCTTCGTTGCTGTGCACGGGCTTTCTCTAGTTGTGGAGAGTGGGGGCTACTCTTCGTTTCGGTGTGCAGGCTTCGCATTGTGGTGGCTTCTCTTATTGTGGAGCACGGGCTCTAGGCATGTGGGCTTCAGTAATTGTGGCACATGGGCTCAGTAGTTGTGGCACGTGGGCTTAGTTGCTCCGTGGCACATGGGATCTTCACAGACCACGGCTCAAACCCGTGTCCCTTGCATTGGCAGGCCGATTCTTAACCACTGCATCACCAGAGAAGTCCTGCAAACAATATTTAAATCTAACAATAAAAGTGCATTAACATTTGTATTCATATACTGATCTATTGCAAGTCGGGGAGAAACTATTAAAACTTAGCTTATTATATCCTGGACTCTTGACATTATCAACATCAGGCCAACTAGAATGCTGATGGTGGGGACTTTGGTTAACTGCTTATCTCCAGCAGCTAGAATAGTGCCTGGCACATAGCATGTGCTCAATAAATATTTGTTAAATGGATTAATGAATAAGAAGGTTGATACAAATATACTTAGCTTTATTATCAAATCTCAGAGAAGAATCCAGATATGTGCATTACACATACTCGTAAAACTTGTTCTAAGACTGAAATCTTTATGCTACAATTAAAGGAAAATATAGGTTTTTGTGGCTGCCTCTATTTTGTTTATTTTTGTCTGATATATTCATACAAATGAATACAGTGAAAATAATCTCACTAGCAAAATATTGAACACACACACACACACCAGGGCTCTGCCAACTATGGCTCATGGGCTAAATACAGCTATGCCCATTAATTTAGGTATCATCTATATTCTTTTGGGCTACAGTGACAGAATTGAATATGGAGGTGATATGGCCTACAAAAATGAAAGTAGTTATTATCTGTCCTTTAAAAAAAAACAAAGTTTGCCCACCCCTAGTGTAGATCAACTTTGATATACCAATTAAGTTAGCAAAAAGTGTAATGGTATCTATACCAAAAGGTAATTATAAAATGGCAGGAAAACCAGAGTATCAGCTGTTATAAAACTCTTGCCAAAATGGATTCAAGCAGTCATCTCCTAAGAATCCATAACCCACTATAAAGAATGCACCTTTAAAGTCCCTCTTAATTACTCCAAATCATGTTTTATTAAGGCATAATCTTTTATTGCAAATGTTTTAGAGTTACTTACATTAATAAAAGCAGCAAATTCCAGAATTTACTTTTTCATACCTACATGTTTTACTATTCTTAGACAAAGTGAAAGTACAAATTATTTCTGCTAAGAAAAATAATAATCTTGGGCTTCCCTGGTGGCGCAGTGGTTGCGCGTCCGCCTGCCGATGCAGGGGAACCGGGTTCGCGCCCTGGTCTGGGAGGATCCCGCATGCCGCGGAGCGGCTGGGCCCGTGGGCCATGGCCGCTGAGCCTGCGCGTCCGGAGCCTGTGCTCCGCAACGGGAGAGGCCGCAGCAGAGGGAGGCCCGCATACCACAAAAAAAAAAAATAAATAATAATAATAATAATAATAATAATCTTTTTTCCCTAAAGAAAGGTAAACATTTTTGGTAAGTATCTTTCTAATATCACAAGAAGGCTCCAGTTTGCCTGTCTCAATGACTCATTAGCCTTTATATTTGTAAAATAAAAGACAAATACAAAAAACTACACAAAACAAATGTATAAGGTAAAAACATCTGTGCAGGCAGAATTCTAGACATCCTTCCAGGATTCTGGTCCCCTACTTATTCAGTCAAATACCAATCTAGGTACTGCTGTGACTTTGGAGATAGAATTAAGTTTCCTCATCAGCTGACCTTAAAATAGAGGGCTTATCCTGGATTATCAAGGTGAGACCAATGTAATCATATGAGCCCTTAAAAACAGAAGAGGAAAGTGGAAGAGTTGCAGGGGAAGGAGAAATCAGAGCAATTCAAAGTATAAAAAGAATGCAACCCACTCTTGCTGTTTGAAGATGGAGGGGACAATGGAATGAGGAAAGGGGGTAGCCTTGAGAAGTTGAGAGGGTCCCATGATTGACGGCCAGAAAAGAGACAGGATCCTCAGTCCTGCAGCCACAAGGAACTGAATTCTGCCAAAAGTGTGAATCAGCTTGGAGACCCCAGATAAGAGCCCAGCTGACCAAGAACTTGATTTCAGCCTTGTGACCCATAGCAGAGAATCCAGTCAAGTTCACCTGGACTTCTGACCTACAGAACTGTTAGATAATAAGTTTTGTTGTTTTAAGCTACTAATTTTTTTTTTTGGTAATTTGCTATGGCAACAATAGGAAACTAATACAATTCTTGAAACCCTCACCTGAGTCGAGAAATAGAGCTTTGCCAGCCATCTAAAAGCCCCTCCACGTGGCCCATCCCGAACACAGCCACCTCTCTCTTGCCTTTACAGTAATTGCTTCCTTGCATTTTAGAGTCTTATCATGAATGTGATAAGTTCTAAATATTTTTTATAGTTTAGTCTTAGCAATTTTTTTTAAAAACCAACATATCTGCTAAGTCACTTCCAATATACAGTGTCCCTCTTCATCCTTTTCTTCTCCTTTCAGTTTATCTGTGAAGAACACAAGTACTTTAACCTGCAAAGTTTCCCACAGTCTGAATTATGTTGATTGTGTATTCACAGTGCAGTTCACCAAGCTTCTCTGCCCTCTCTACTTCCTGCAAATTAGCAGCGGGGTCCAGAGCCCTGATTAAGCTCAGATTCGAGCCATTTGGCAAGACTATAGGTGGTGATGAATTCTTTCATCAGAAGGTATGTCATGACTGGCTTTCTCTCTTGTGACAGCAACTCAATGCTTAGATCTGTATTTCATGTGTGTTGCTAACTGGTGATAATTCTATCAGTTCTTTTTGTTTATTCACTGGAATACACTTTATAAAGAGATGCTTCTCATCTCCTATTTGTTATCAAGTAGAACACTTCATGTGGGAAAAACAATAAATGCTTGATCCTTCCCTTTTTTAAACGAGTTTTCAAGACAATGAATTGATTCTCTATTATCTTCCAAAAATGACCAATTATTTTTTTAATTATGAATTTAAGGATTGAAATATTTTGATGAGGTTCACTCTATGGCAATTCAAACCTTTATTAAAGCTCAGATTGTCTCATCCTGTACTAGTGAGGTGGCCTCTTCAAGTTGGCTCCTGGTGGTCTCTGGCCCTGGTGGTCCCTGATGGCCTCCTTGAATTTGGCACAAGTTGGCTAATTTTGTGCATATCCTGCCTCAGAACATGGAATCAGCTATTGCTCCAAGAAGCCCTAGATTCCTAAAGTGAGAAGTAGGATTTCAATACCACAATCTAGGTGCTGAGATTAATGATATTTTTTAAAAATTGTAACAAATTCAACTTGGCAATATACAGTTAGTGATGTTACTGTGGTTCAACAATAGATAAAGTGTCAACAGTGATGTTAGAATATGAAGTTTGAACCCAACATGCAAAACAAATACATTTTGCTCTTATGAAACAACCTGTGAATATCTGACAAGAGAACACTGGAGGTAGCTGAGATCTTTTAATGACTTTGTTGAACATTTCATACTTTTAAAAAATAATATTTATTTTCACCAATGTAGTTTTAAATTTGCAAAAAAAAAAAAAATCATTCATCAACTCTCTCCAAGTTTCAAATTTTATCATACAGGAATCCAGGATGTTGCTAAACATTACTCGTGATCTGACTTAGGAGCAAATTTCCCATTACTCTTCCCAAATGGTTTAATCAAAGAACATAGTATAGAGGTTTAATATGCAAATTTAAAAGTCAAAATTATAGTCACTAGTTAAATCCACTTTTAACTCAAAAAGCATATCATTGGGCTTCCCTGGTGGCGCAGTGGTTGAGAATCCGCCTGCCGATGCAGGGGACACGGGTTCGTGCCCGGGTCCGGGAAGATCCCACATGCCACGGAGCGGCTGGGCCCGTGAGCCATGGCCGCTGAGCCTGCGCGTCCGGAGCCTGTGCTCCGCAACAGGAGAGGCCACAACAGTGAGAGGCCCGCGTACCACAAAAAAAAAAAAAAAAAAGAAAGCATATCATCCGTATTATTAATGGTATCAGATGACCCCTAAGACTCTTTCCAAACCTGAAATTCTATAACTCCATATATATTTTAAATTCATTTCAGCAAATATTTGAGAGACTACTACACTAGATGATACTTGCTAGCTACTAGTGGAAGGAGAAAAAGGGATGAAGAATAAAGCAAAGTAACTGCCCTCAAGAATTGTAGTTATAAGGGCTTCCCTGGTGGTGCAGTGGTTGAGAATCTGCCTGCCAATGCAGGGAACACGGGTTCGAGCCCTGGTCTGGGAAGATCCCACATGCTGCAGAGCAACTGGTCCCGTGAGCCACAACTACTGAGCCTGCGTTTCTGGAGCCTGTGCTCCGCAACAAGAGAGGCCACGACAGTGAGAAGCCTGTGCACAACAATGAAGAGTGGCCCCCGCTCACCGCAACTAGAGAAAGCCCTCGCACAGAAACGAAGACCCAACACAGACAAAAATTTAAAATAAATAAATAAATTAATTTTTTTTTAAAAAATTGCAGTTTTAATGTACAGAAAGATAACCTAATATTTAAAATAAAATGTAGAGATATATATAATTATTAAAAATTCTATCCTAGAAATATAGATACCATACATACTTTACTATAGGGAAAGTAAAGTAAAAATAGTAGAATATCAAACAGTATGCATATTTTGTTACTAAATTGGCTTTTTTAAACAAAGGTATCATAAAAATAACCAGAGAAGTCTAAAAGAAGATAAACCAAAATGTTAATAGTATGTTTTTATGTATTTTAAATATTTTAATGTTGAATTAATCTTTAATAAAGTTTTAAATGTGAATAATGTTTTAATTTTAATAAAATATATCTAAATGTATAAAAATAAATAAATATTAAAAGTAAATATTTCATTCTAATACAATATATTTAAATATATCACATGTTCCACACAAGAACTTGTACATAAATGTTTATAGCATTCATATTATGCAGCATAATGCATAATAGTCAAAAGGTGCAAACCACCTAAATATCCATAGACTGATGAATGAATAAATAGAATGGGTATATCCGTACCATGGAATGTTATTCTACAATAAAAAACAATGAAATACTGATACAAGTTACAACCTAATGAACTTTGAAAACATTATGCTAAGTGAAAGAAGGTAGTCACAAAAAGCCACATTTTACATGCTTCTGTGTATGTGAAATGTCCAGAATAGGCAAATCCATAGAGGTAGAAAGTAGACTGGTGATTGCCAGGGGCTGGGGAGAAAGGGGGCTGGGGAGTGAGTGCTCATGGGTACTGGGTTCCTTTGTGGGATAGTGAAAATATTCTGGAATTATATAGTGGTAATGATAGCACAACTTTGTGCAAACACTAAAAACCATTGAAATATACACTGATTTTATGGTAGTGAATTATATCTCCATTAAAAATGAAAAGATTGCATATCATATTTACAGTGAGCAGTAAATAATTCATTCAACAAATGTGTAGTTTTTATAGAGATCTATACAAATGAGAAGCTGGAAGGAATCTACAAAGTCTACAAAGAAGGTGGCATTTGTGAGGGGTCTTCAATGTGAAAGCATGGCAACAACTCCCCAAATTTTAGCAAGCATGGCAAATTACTAAAGCTAATGTCACAATAGCAATAAGGACTTGGCTAATATGATTTGTAACATTTTTAACCTAACAAGGATTCATTTTTAAGCCAACCCAACTCGAGGCTAAAACTTTCTGCCAAATATCAGGTATCGATAAGCCCCCCCAAAAATGAGGAATTTTGTAGATTTTATGTCTGTTTCTTAACCTAAATCTCTGATTCTCCTTCTAAATTTCCATTGCACAGAAGTAATGTCAAAATGATACCCAGGCATGCCAAAGCCTGCCGAGTGTAAATGCATTTTTATCTTTTGGAAATCACATCATTTTGTCTTAGCAGAACGTGCAAAAATGCATGCCTTCTTTATCATGTAAAGCACAGTGAGCCTTCAGAAGTCCAGTTGGTTTACATAATGGAATTTGCCTTGAGCATGGCAGCCACATGTTTGCAATCTCATCCATCTCGGATGCACATGTATCAATCATTTTTCATACGCTGTTAGAAAGAATGAAGAAAAGCTCTAATTTTGTCTCTTTTAAACAGTGTTTGTCTCAAGTAAAATTCAACATGGACTTTTCACTTCTTCATCCACACAATCAAAAGTGAAATGTTTTTCAAAATATTTTCAGAAAGTGTGCCCATTTAAGGATTGATTTACAAACCTAGAGGTAGTGGATGGTATGAACAAAACATTGAAATGTTACCAAAAATACAACTTCTCAGCTATTATGATGCAGTTACAAATGTATTTCCAAAGGTAGATTTTTCAACAAAGGATGCATTTTTTTCAGCCATCAACCTAGTCAACAATTTCTTGAGTAATTCCATTCCTCAAGCCTGTTGAACATTTATACCAGGTACATGCTGTGGTCCATTTTCTGTTTTTTTTCCATTCTTTTGATGGTTAATATACATCTTTGCCTTGAATTGTAGACTGTCCGACCTCCAAAATTTGCTTTGACCTAACTTGCAGGGATGTCTTATGTCTCTGTGCCACCATATTGTTTAACTAGCATACACGTCATCCTTGAATACTCTAAGTACTATCAGAAAGCAACAATGAAAGGTACAGGAGAACTTTTAAGATGGCACTTAGAAGTCATCCACATTATAAGCTCTTCTTAAAATTCTCCGAAGCCTCCCTCCACCACTTCTAGTTAAAGTCTTAAATCCTTAGCATGGTTCAAACCAGCCATCCTCTGGCCTCTACTTAGCTCTCTTGTCCTCGTGCCACTTTACGTGACACACCCTAGAATGTAGTTGTACTCACATTTCTCAAATGTTTAATCTCCTTTCTCTATTTTTTTAATATTTTCTTCTCTCTGCTGGGACATCTATCTCTTCCCAGTTCTCTGAGTAATTCTTTCTTGCTCAAGATTCAACATTGGAAAACTTCATTCATCTTTCTTTCCTAATTAGCTGGTCTGAGTCAGATATGAAGGCCAATACCACAATCATTTATCTTATCTTTCCTTTGCTCAAGATACTGCTTGTGCTTAATATTTTTTCTAATTGAATGAATAATGAACTAACAAACATATATTCAGCAGCATATGTAGTTTTAGTGGCAGCATGGGCTCTGGAACCAACTGAACTTAAAAGCTTACTAGCTGTGCTGTTAGAACAGGTTTCTTCACCTCTCTTTGACTCAGTTTTCTCATTTATAAACTGGAAATAATATAAATTGACTGCCTCATGGCTTTAAATAAGTTTGAATGAGAAATTGCTCAAAATTATGCTGAGCACATTATAAATAATTCATAAATGTTAGTCTTATTGGTATTGTAATTATAATTACTAGTATTGCAAGGTGTGTGCCAGGAATATGAAGACTTGGTTTCATCTCCTCAAGGAGCTTAAAATTCTTGTAAAAAAAAGAAAAAGGAAGACAAAAACAAATGAGGAATGATTATAAAATGTTGTAACTAATACAGGAAATGAACCAAAAGCTGTAAGTAGGATCCAAAAACTGCAAGCTCACAAAAGCGAAGATTGAATTATTGCAAAGTTAATGAAAACCAATTTTTTCCACTTTATCTTCTAGTAACTATTTGAACAAAAATATTTTTATTTTATTAGATGTGTCATAAACAGACCAATTATTTTTTAAGGCACTGAATCTTAAATACTTACCCCAACCAAACCCCACCCCTTGGGTGGAGAATGAGAGGCCCTAGCCAAAACTTAATCCATACAACCATTGCTCAAAATATTGTTGGAATTCATTTTTTGAAATGGCCTTCAGTATAACTTTATAAACAACAGAAGAAAATCTAAAATTTTAGTTAAAATGAACTATTTAATAAAATAGCATATGATACATCCTATACTCTTGAGAAGTTAAAGCTTGAAAAAAAAATTTAAGCTTGACTAACAGACACATACCAAATGTCACAAAGGCAATAAGTACTTTAAAGTAAATTACACAGATTGACTAGAAATGAGTGCAAGGCATTTCCAAATTTCAAACCACCCTCAAAGGACTGAGACTACAAATAATGTTCACAGACCTTTGAATAATGTTGGAGAAGATGAAAAAATTGTCAAAGAGACATCTGTTACTCAGAAACTAAAAATTTAGATAAAATCGTTTTAAGGAAATTCGTGCTCATTACTTTACACCCACACTGTTTGTAAATGTTATCCGTGTATATATATAAGGAGATATTAACAAGCATTAGAGAGTACATTGAACTACCTTTTCAAAATACTTGCTGCTCTTCATCCAGTTCCTTCCTACTGGCTCCCTCCCTATTGGTCTCCTCATTGGGGGAGGATTACACTACTCATTCCATGGACATCAGTCTTAGCCATGTGACTTGCGATGACCAATGAAATGTGAGTGTAAGTAACATGGTTCACTTCTGAACAAATCCTTTCAAAGCCATTGTGTGGTTCTACCATTGGTCTATGCTCTCTGCTCCTTCAGAATGAAGAAGACATGGGACAGAGCTATAACCAAGCCACATCCAATATGTTAAACAACTGAGGAATACCTCTTTGTTATTGTAAGCCTCTGAGATTTTAGGTTTGTTTGTTACTGCTTTATAACTTGGTCTAAACTGACCAAAATGCTACTTTTTGAGCAGGGGAAAAAAGGAACTAAAGTGAATGGATAATTTGAAAGTGAAACAAATTCATTATAGCTTTAATATTTAAGATTCATGCCACTCCTCTCTCTTTGACTCCAGGGAACAATTCTTCTTATTATTTATACAGAACATTTTATCTCTATATGGTAGAATATACACTAGTCATCTCACTGAATAAGCAAGTAACTAAAGGCAGATGATAAATCATCACCATAATAACCTGATGTTATGGGGTGTGGAAAGTAAAAACAAACAACCAGCTCTATCAGGATCAGTGATGTAATTGTGCTATGAAGCATTTGCAATCTAAATGAAAGAGTGAATCAACAGATCTCAGATAAATTGAATTCAAGAAAGTACACACACTCACAAGGAGTACGCTTACTCTAGTTCTGGAAATGTTCTTTTAAAACTCATTTCTCAAAGCTGAAAGAAACTTAGGAAGTCAAAGTCAATGGATGTTTACCACAGAGAATCCTGAAACACAGTGAAACAAAAAAAGATTATGATGGCAGTGGATGACCCTACAACAACCTTTAGGAAAAATATGAAATACAAAAAAATTGTCCAAGGAAGATTCTGAAGGTAATAAATTGGCCAGAATTTACAGCTAAGTGGATCAGCCTGCTGAGTTTGAGTATTTTTTAGAAGGATTTATATGTGCCAAACAAAAATAAGAAAAGAATGCATGTTTAAGTACCATTAACGTTTTGAGGTTTCAGAAAGGTAAAAATAAAATTGCATACACTGAACTTTAGTCCTGTTTCGGGTCTTATCAAATTTCAGAGAAATTTGTCTGCCAAAAAGATATCATCAGTAAAAGGATGAAGAGCCAAAGGCAGGCATGTAAGTTTTTCGTTAAATGTATTGAAGGAAAAAGTTTGCAAGCACAAACACATCTGTCCTCTTTTCAAGTCTGAGATTGCTCACACTGTGCAGGAACAGATAGGTCAGATAGGGTTTGTCATGCCCAGTGAAACAGAAACTGTAAACACTTGGTTCATGTGCCAGGGATCCTCACTCAAATTAATTTCATAGAATCTTCCTGCTGCATCCCTAAAATACTAAGCATGTTCTCCATGTTATTTAACTGTATTTAATAGGTTAATACCAATTTTCTTTCCCCCAAAACATCTAAATGCTAAATTAACCAGTCATTGATCCTTAAAGTGAGGAAGAAGTAGTGCCACCAGCTCCTGGCCACTAAAGTGTTCGAGCCTGAGGAAAACATCAAGGAGGAGAAGGTTGTCCCTAGGGTGTCTGCAGCCCTTTTCCATCTCCTCACACCGGAGGACCAGCATCACCTCCAGGGTGCAGCTTTTCCTGACCTATTCCTCCTTTGCCCCTGACTTTGTTCTCTCAACTCTTCCACTGTTAAGACAACTGTCCTCGTTATGATCAATCGTATTTGAAATGTTGATTATATTTAGCTTTCTCAAAAAAAAAAGAAAAAATAAATGTGGGCATGGGGGGAATTTCCCTGAAGAATCTCTGGCTGAATAGAGGAAGTGCCGAGGGTAAGGTATAAAATAAGCATTATTATCCTTGTTTTCTAGATTAAGGCTAAAGAAAGAGGAAAGCCCACCTCGTTAAGCACCAGTGTGTCAGGTATTATATTGGATGTCTTGCTTCCTGTCTAATATAGTCTTTACAATAATGCTAAGTGTCGGTGTTACTGACACCACGTTACAGAGGAAGAAGCCCAGTGAGGAATTAAGTACGTTACTCATCTTTCAGCTAGGAATGAAGAAAAGCTGACATCCAAGCCTCCTGACTTCTGTTTTATTGCTCTATCCAAGGGTCCAAGCTAAAGACAACTCTTTCCTGTGGTAATTTCTGCTACACTGCACTTCATACGTTCCCCACCCCCCACATTTTAGTCATCATCCTCCTGCACAGAACAAACATGGCTTTTATAGAAGTACATTCACCCTGTGTAAAATTTATTGGATACTCTGATTCAGAGCTAGTTACATTTAAAAAAATCACAGTGTAATAACATTATATTTAATGAGGTATTACATTTTTTTCATCCTTCTCTTGGTATTTCAGACATTATTCTCCTAGGTCAGGACACCGGTATTTTACCTCATGTTCATGGGTCAGTGGCTTATTTGGTCATGGTTAATGGTAATTGACATCATGAGTCTATAAAACAGTGTCTGCCAATGTCACCTTATAGTAAAAATACCCTCCGAAGTATTATTTGGGACTTTAAGAGACAGAAGAAAAAGAACCCTCCACATACAAACGTCAGCTGGAGGACTGAACTCGTGGAAGCTTCTCGTGTCTTGGAAATTAACTAAGTTAACGGAATCTTCCTAGACCAGTAGAAGGAAGCCAGGACTAGGTTAAAATGCTGACTTTCTATAAGCTAAACCTAGTTAGGGAGTATAATTCAGATCACATAGAAATTCTTTTCCTTCCCATTCTGGTTCTTTGTCAGCCCTCCAAATTTATCCCTCTTGCAATTAAACCTCCTTATACTCATGAGGCAATTTCTAAGTGCCCTGAGACTTCAAATACAATATACAGCTTCTTAAAGTTTTTGCTTTCCTTGCAAAATTTATATTAGAAACTTATATTGGATCTGGGACACCATCTGGATAACACAATTGATTAAGGATGTAGCTCTAAACTCCTTGTTTAGCAATTTTACTACATGTTATATTCCTTTTACCATGATGTTCAGCATGTTCTAGGATGTTTTGGCAAATAATTATTCCCTTTCCACTACAGTTATGAAATGCAAGTAGGCTTTGAATGGACACAGTGGGGAAAAGTTGTCTAAAAAATCAAATTCTTTCAGGTAAGCCTTATTTTCCCCCCACTTCCAGCTGTCATCTCCTAGGAAAACTCTTGGCCTTAAGAGGCACTAAAAATTACTCTTAAGTAATGAATGCCAATCATTTAAAATAAATGACTGACTTTAAATAAAAATCAGTGACAAAGTATACAAAGTTTCAAAATAAAAATGCTAAATGTAAACATTATCCTGGTCCCCATACCAGGTGGAACATGTAAAGGCAGTAAGCACTGATGTTTTCAAATCTTGGCAAACTTCATGGCTGGCTTCAAACTGCTTTGGTACTTCTAATTTTACATCCAGAGTCACTGCCTTATTCCCTGTTCACTGCTGCTACCATTTGTATGCTCTGGTCTTCTCTTAGACATCTTTGGGCCTATGGGTAAAGAAAAAGAAACAGCTCTTCTCTCTCCAAGCAGCTTAGAAATTGCTGTTTCTTTTCTTTTTTTGTGTCCCACCTTGACCTTCCCCCTACCACTGTCCTACTAAAGTGTTCGAGCCTGAGGAAAACATCAAGGAGGAGAAAGTTGTCCCTAGGGTGTCTGCAGCCCTTTTCCAAAGCTTTAAAATTAGCAAATAATCTTTAACATTTCTTTGGATCCAGTCTCCTCTGTAAACTAAATTTTTTAAATTGAAGGATAGTTGATTTACAATGTTGTGTTAGTTTCAGGTGTACCCAAAGTGATTCAGATATATATATATATATATATATATATATATATACACACACACATATATATAAGAATATATATATATATATATTCTTTCTCAGATTCTTTTCCATTATAGGTTATTAGAAGATATTGAATATAGTTCCATGTGCTATACAGTAGGACCTTGTTGTTTATCTATTTTATATATAGTAGTGTGTATATGTTAATCCCAAACTCCTAATTTATCCCTTCCTCTCCCTTCCCCGCTGGTAACCATAAGCTTGGCTTCTATGTCTGTGAGTCTATTTCTGTTTTGTAAATAAGTTCATTTATATCTTTTTTTTTAAGTTCCACATATAAGTGATATCCTATAATATTGTCTTTCTTTGTCTGACTTCACTTACTATGATAATATCCAGGTCCTTCCATGTCACTGCAGATGGTATTATTTCATTCTTTTTTATGGCTAAGTAATATTCCATTGTATATATGCCACATCTTCTTTATCCATTCATCTGCTGATGGACATTTAGGTTGCTTCCATGTCTTGGCTATTGTGAATAGTGCTGCAAAGAATATTGGGGTACACATATCTTTTACAATTAAAGTTTTTGTCTTTTCTAGATATATGCCCAAGAGTGGGATTGCTGGATCATATGGTAACTTTATTTTTTGTAAACTAATATTTATATATCTCTTGATCTTAAATAACCACAATAAATTATTTAGTTGATATAAGTAATTTTTAAGACTCCTCATTACCTCTCTTCCCTTTTTCCACCAAAAGAAAGGCACAAATTTAGAATGATTTTCCCATAAGACTGATTTTCTACTTCACTCACTCTGATATAGACTTAAAAATTGGTTCCAAAGAGGACTTCATGAAAGAAATAGAAAGGCAACATGTGCCTCGTTGACTTCCTATTTTATTATTTGGACAGCGGATTTAGATGGAATATTATTAGCCCACACAATAGTGTACCTGAAGAGAAAATAAAGAGCTGGGGGTTAGGTTATCAATTTCAATCTTTCTATGTTCATTTTTCACTGTAAAAAATTACTATAAAGTTAGGTTTAAGGCAACACAAAGTACTATCTAGCATTTCTTAGATTAGAAGTCCAATCAGGGACAAAATCATGGTGTCTGCAGGCCTGCATTTCTTTCTGGATGCTCTAGAGATAAATCCATTCCTCACCTTTTCCAGCTCCTAGAGGCCACCTGTATTCCATCACTCATGGTCCTTTCCTCCATCTTCAAAGCCAGCAATATTTCATCTCTAACAATTCTGTGGTTACAGCCACATCTCCCTTGCTTTGACCAGAGCCAGGAAAGATTCTCTGCTTTTAAAAACTTGTGTGAATGCAGCCACTATGGAAAACAGTATGGAAGTTCCTCAAAAATCTAAACATAGAACTACCATATG
The DNA here is from genome assembly GCF_002837175.3 of Physeter macrocephalus. NCBI lineage: Eukaryota > Metazoa > Chordata > Mammalia > Artiodactyla > Physeteridae > Physeter > Physeter macrocephalus. Next base: position 145,668,637 of record NC_041214.2, read on the forward strand.
ATCAAGCTCCTGGGTATATATCTGAAGAAAATAAAAGCACTACTTTGAAAAGATACATGCAAAACAATGTTCATAGCAGCATTATTTACAATTGCCAAGATATGGAAGCAACCAAGTGTCCATCAACAGATAAATGGATAAAGAAGATGTGGTATATATATATACCATATCTATCTATCTATCTAGAACTGGAGGGTATTATGCTTAGTGGAATAAGTCAGATAGAGAAAGACAAATACTGTATGTTATCACTTATATGTGGAATCAAAAAAATAAAACAAATGAATGAATATAACAAAACTGAAACAGACTTGCAGATATAGAGAACAAACTAGTGGTTACCAGTGGGTACTGGGAAGGGGGAAGGGGCCTGATAGGAGGAAGGGATTAAGAGGTACAAACTACTATGTATAAAATAAGCTACAAGGATATATTGTACAACACAGGGAATATAGCCAATATTTTATAATTTTAAATAGAGTATTATCCATAAAAATTTTGAATAACTATGTTGTATCTGAAACTAATATTGTAAGTCAACTATACTTCAATAACAAAAAATATATTCTTTAATATATGCAGATCAATGTGATACACCATATTAACAAACTGAAGAATAAAAACCATATGATCATCTCAATAGACGCAGAGAAAGCTTTTCACAAAATTCAAGACTTATTTATGATTAAAAAAAAAAACTCTCCAGAAAGTGGGCATAGAGAGAACCTACCTCAACATTATAAAGGCCATATATGACAAACCCACAGCAAACATCATTCACAATGGTGAAAAACTGAAAGAATTTCCTCTAAGATCAGGAACAAGACAAGGATGCTCACTCTCGCCACTCTTATTCAACATAGTTTTGGAAGTCCTAGCCACGACAATCAGAGAAGAAAAAGAAATAAAAGGAATACAAATTGGAAAAGAAGACGTAAAACTGTAATTGTTCGCAGATGACATGATACTATACATAGAGAATCCTAAAGATGCCACCAGACAACTACTAGAGCTAATCAATGAATCTGGAAAAGTTGCAGGATACAAAATTAATGCACGGAAATCTCTTGCATTCCTATACACTAAAAACGAAAGATAAGAAAGAGAAATCAAGGAAACAATCCCATTCACCATTGCAACAAACCTGTACTCAGAAAATTATAAGACACTGATGAAAGAATCAAAGATGACACAAACAGATGGAGAGATAGACCATGTTCTTGGTTAGGAAGAATCATTACTGTGAAAATGACTATACTACCCAAAGCAGTCTACAGATTCAATGCAATCCCTATCAAATTACCAGTGACATATTTCACAAAACTAGAACAAAAAATCTTAAAATTTGTATGGAGACACAAAAGACCCTGAATGGCCAAAGCAATCTTGGGGAAAAAAATAAATAAATGGAGCTGGAGGAATCAGAATCCCTGACTTCAGACTATACTACAAAGCTACATTAATCAAGACAATATGGTATTGGCACAAAAACAGAAATATTGATCAATGGAACAGGATAGAAAGCCCAGAGATAAACCCATGCACCTATGGTCAATTAATCTATGACAAAGGAGGCAAGGATATACAATGGAGAAAAGACAGTCTCTTCAATAAGTGGCGCTGAGAAAACTGAACAGCTACATGTAAAAGAATGAAATTAGAACACTCCTTAACACCATACACAAAAATAAACTCAAAACAGATTAAAGACCTAAATGTAAGACCACACTATAAAACTCTTAGAGGAAAACATAGGAAGAACACTCTTTGACATAAATCACAGCGAGATCTTTTCTGACCCACCTCCTAGAGTAATGGAAATAAAAATTTAAAAATGGGACCTAATGAAACTTCAAAGCTTTTGCACAGCAAAGGAAGCCATAAACAAGACAACCCTCAGAGTGGGAGAAAATATTTGCAGAAAAATCAACAGACAAAGGATTAATCTCCAAAATATATAAACAGCTCATGCAGCTCAATACGAAAAACACAAACAACCCAATCACATATGGGCCAAATACCTAAATAGACATTTCTCCAAAGAAGACATACAGATGACCAACAAACACATGAAAAGATGCTCAACATCACTAATTAGAGAAATGCAAATCAAAACTACAATGAGATATCATCTCACACCAGTCAGAATGGCCATCCTCAAAAAATCTGCAAACAATAAATGCTGGAGAAGGTGTGGAGAAAAGGGAACCTTTTTGCACTGTTGGTGGGAATGTAAATTGATACAGCCACTATGGAGAACAGTATGGAGGTTCCTTAAAAAACTAAAAATAGAATTACCATATGACCCAGCAATTCCACTACTGGGCATATACCCAGAGAAAACCATAATTCAAAAAGATACGTGCACCCCAATGTTCATTGCAGCACTTTTTACAGTAGCTTGGTCATGGAAGCAACCTAAATGTCCATCCTCAGGCGAATGGATAAAGAAGATGTGGTATATACATACAATGGAATATTACTCAGCCATAAAAAGGAACAAAATTGGGTCATTTGTAGAGATGTGGATGGACCTAGAGACTATCATACAGAGTGAAGTAAGTCAGAAAGAGAAAAACAAATATTGTATATTAACCCATATATGTGGAATCTAGAAAAATAATACAGATGAACCAGTTTGCAAGGCAGAAATAGATACACAGATGTAGAGAATAAACGTATGGACACGAAGGTGGGGTGGGAAGATGGTTGGGGTGAATTGGGAGATTGCGACTGACATATATACACTAATATGTATAAAATAGATAACTAATGAGAACCCGCCCTATAGCACAGGGAATTCCACTTCACTGTACAGTAGAAACTAACACAACATTGTAAAACAACTATATCCCAATAAAAAAATAATAATAAATAACAAATAATAAAAGTGAAAATAAAAATATAAAACAAAAACACAGAAACAGCCCTAATTAATTAATTAATTATAATTTTAAACCTATTAATTAAAATTAATTAATTTTTAAAAAACATTAGCTTAGGCCCACTTGGATAACCCAAGATAAATTCCCCGTCTGAAAATCCTTAATATCACATCTGCAAAGTTTTTATGGTTTGTTGTTGTTGTTATTTTGTGCCGTGTAAGGTAACATATTCACAGGTTCTTTCTGGAGATTAGGATATAGATATGTTTGGGAGGCTGTTATTCTGCTTATCACACCAGCTATCAGTGCTTCATTCCCTACAGGCAAAGTCATAGTTTAATTGTTTTACTTTGCAGTAAATCTAACTTTTCATGGGAAACCTCAAATCTGTCTCTAAATGCCATCTATTTTCACATAGAAGAGTTCCTTGGTGTATACTTTTGAGCATTCAAAAGCAGGCAGTTGCAACCACAATAACATTTAACCTGTTATGCAATGTTTGGTTTCCACTTGAAAAACATCTAAAGACTCTGCAGGAACTGGTTGTATTTCTGAGAAATTGCTGGTCCTTGCTAGTTCTGAATCACGTGCTTCTCATGTCTTACCTCACCCATAGACTGAAGAGAGGTACATATTGTTGGGGAAGCTAGTCAAGTAGTCTTGTTCAGGCTTTGAACAGACAATGATGTCACCAGACAATGACACTAAAGCTGGCTGCATGCCAAACTGCTGAGCTACACACAGGCCAGCAAGGAAGGGACGGCGCCAGCACACATATACACAATAGAATATTAGCCATAAAAAGGAATGAAATTGGGTCATTTGTAGAGACGTGGATGGACCTAGAGACTGTCATACAGAGTGAAGTACGTCAGAAAGAGAAAAACAAATATTGTATATTAACCCATGTATGTGGAATCTAGCAAAATGGTACAGATGAACCGGTTTACAAGGCAGAAATAGAGACACAGATGTAGAGCACAAACGTGTGGACGCCACTAGATAAAATGCTAGATAAGATACAGAGTTAGTCATGGGACTTCTTGCACCTTGAGGGTCTGGCCAGCCCCCAGAGATCAGGAACATTCTAAAACTTACGAGTTAAAACCAAGGCATTTATGACAACAACCAGAGCTGCAAACTTGCAAGTAGGCTGATTGTTATCAGCCTGCAGCCTGGTGTTAAAACCCGGACTCCTTCGAAAGTCAAACTGAAGTCTCACCCATGGGGTGGACGCACAGCCCAGGACCTTCCCAACTGGGACTCCAGATTGCCGTTCAAGGGACTTCCCAGCGCTTCTTGGATCTGGATGTAGGTGCTTCCCCAATTCAGTGATGTATAAACCTCTGTCTTTACTATTCTTTCTCAGTTAGTTATACTATTCTTTTCTTAATTATTACAGTATTCTGTAATTTTTGTTAATTCAATAAACTCTCTCTAAATTCTTGTTTAACTGAGTGTAGAGTGGTTATTTTGCCAGCGAATCTTACGAACCTTGAAATGGAAAGCAAGGCTTTCAGCAAAATACACGTACAATTTGGCCATCAGATGTCACCACGGGTGACAATTTTACTCATCCTGGAAGCAGGAAAATTTAGCTACTTTCATAAATTTTCTTTCTTACATTGTTAAATTTTCTCTAAAATTTTGAGGTCGCATTCATCTTTGAAAGTTCAGAATTTTCTAAACTTTTTAAGAATTAGATGACTTTCCCAGACTTCACACTATTTTTTTCTCTTTATGGCCATTACCACCACACAAAAAGAAAGGCTTGTATTTTAAGGATAATTAGCCCAGTTTATAAAATTATTATTTAGAGGCTAAATACTGAATTTTTAGATACTTATCCTGAACCACAAATGTTAAAATTGACATTACTCTTTGTACCATACTATTACTACTGTATTTTCTTGCTGTTATATGTACCCTATTCTACCTTGGAACTCTAAGCCTGTAGGAAATTGCTCTATGCTCTAAAATAAATATAAATACCCCAGTGAGTGAAGGAAATATAACACAACCCTTGGAAGAAGTAATTAATCATGTGCACAAAGAATGTAGAATGATATCTGGATTCTCCAAAGTCCAACACTTCTCAAACTTTTTGGCCTCAGCATCCTTTTACACTCTCAAACCTTACTGAGGATCTCAAGGGGTTTTTGTTCATATGGGTTATGTTAATTGATATTTCTTATATTAGAAATTTGAGAATTTTTTAATATATATTTACTCATTTAAAAATAATGATAAACCCATTAAATGTTAACATACATATTTTTTATGAAAAAGAACTATAGTTTTCAAAAAAATATATTGAGAAAAGTAACATAGTTTTACATTTTTGCAAATCTCTTTAATGCATGGCTTAACAGAAAGCAACTATATTCGTATCTGCTGCTGCATTCAATTTGCTTCAATCTGTTGTTTTGGTTAAAATATGCAAAGAAAATTCAGCCTCACACAGAGATGTAATTGGAAATGGGAGGAATATTTTAGTAACCTTTTCAGATAATTGTGGATATTCTTTGATACTACACCAAAACTCAGCAAGTGTATTTTTCAAAGGTTAGTTGCAATGAACTTTGCATACTCTGTGCACTCATGACAGAATGTAAACCAAAAAAAGGTAAATAATGTCAGTATTATTATGAAAATAGTTTTGACCTCCCAGACCCTCTGAGTTTCTCTCGGGAACCCCTGGAATTCCCAGACCACCCTTTAAATCCCACTTCTATAGTCTGCTAGCTGCAATGGTTTGATAAGCAAACTCAAGCTTTCATTTTGTGACTCTTCCTTAAGTCAAAATAAGTCAGGACAGAGTGAAGGAGAATCACTCCATGTAAATAAAGATTTCTTCCTATATTATCCCCCCCCAAAAAAGCATATGGACACAAAGAAACTTTTGGAGGTGATGGGTAGGCTTGTTACCTTGAATTTGGTGATGATCTCATGGGTATACGCATATGTCCGATTCATCAAATTGTATACATTAAAGATGTGCAGTTTTTGTATATCAATTATATCTCAATAAATCTGTAAAGGAAAATTTACAAAATAAAGAAGAGTTACAGAATAAACTTGATATAACCAATAAAAAATAAAGATATTAGTCCTTTGAGAAGCTATAACAACAAAATAATTCTGGAATTATCAAAAAAGGATGCTGGGACTTCCCTGGTGGTCCAGTGGTTAAGAATCCATGCTTCCAGTGCAGGGGGGCGTGGGTTTGATCCCTGGTCGGGAACTAAGATTCCGCATGCCGCGCTGCACAGTGGGGAAAAAAATGGCCAAAATTTTAAGAAAAGGGGGCGGGGAATGCTAAAAGTAAATCATAGAAATCTGTCGTTCCTCATACAAAACTGGCTCATACACCTGGAATATTGTGAGAAATTCCGACTGCCCTATAAAAAGGGTTCTAGCTTTACCTAGCCTGTCTTCCTCTTTTCAGCCCTCTAAGGAGCTCTCACTTTTGCTAAACTGATTCTTTAGGGCCTTTTTTTAGACAGAATCAGGTGAGTAGCATGGGAGAAAAGCATGGGAAATTGGAGTGTCTGGGGCTAGGGGAGGAGTTTTCCCAGGTGAAGGACATTTGAAAAATAAAGGCCGATGCATCATGGATGGGAGAAGGGTGGGAAAAGGAATTTTAAAAAGCATTAGTTTCCAGAGATGTAAGGGATTTAAGTTACTTTGGAGCTAATTTTGGTTTCGGTACTGTGTTCTTTTGACCACAATATGCCTCAGACATAACCAACCACATTTTACAAACATTCTCCCTGCGGGCTCATCCAATAATGTCCTTTGGGATTCCTTGTTAAAACACCTAGAATTCTTGGTTAATATTCCTGTTCTACCACATGACACTTTTCAGTATAAAGTGGTTAAATTAAACTCTTTGGAGAGCCTCATAAGTTAGGTAACTGGAGCACAAGGAAGAATCTGTCATCAGATGCCTTTCACTAAGTTAATTATAGATAAAACAAACACGAAGTGGTTAGAAACAGAGGTTAAAATTTCACTCACTTGGACTTTGCATAAGAATGAATTAAACTGCTGGTCTAGATTGGCATTCTGCTGGGAATATGATTTGGAAACAGAAAAACCAGCCAATGAGTGGTCTGATTTTGTTCTTGAAAGTAATATAAATTGACACAAGTCCACCAAGACTTTCACCTCCCTTTGCTTTTAAAATGTTATTTGTGATAGGAACCATGCAAACAAATAAGAGAATCTATATATGTTTTCTCCATATATGTATGGACGACAAATCACCTAAATACTTTATATTGGTTTGGCCGAAAATTTCATTAAGGTTTTTCCATAACATCTTACGAAAAACCTGAAGGAACTTTTTGACCACCCCAATAATTTGGACACTGTGCAATTCCATACTGATTCGTTTCTTGAAAAATTAATATACTCTACCAATCCAGAAATCACATCACCTTAAAAAGCAGTCAGTACCAGGGAGGAGGAATAAGAGTAGGAGTGAAGAGAGAACACAATGGAAAAGAATCAGAGGATAGTGAGTGCTACAAACATATGGAAAATGGAATGAAAAGAACCAGTTTCTCTTTTTTCTGCTGGGAAAAAAACAAATAAGCTTGCTTCCATGTGTATGCTTCACATAAAATACATTTGCTATTTTTTAAGACTTCAGATAACACATTCCTAAACCAAAGCCATATCCAAATTCCAAGTTCTTCATTAAACAGGCTTTATGTTACATTGTTCAGGAGAAAATTCTCCTTTTTTAACCTTTTTTAAACTATGTGGTTAATGCTTCCCATATTTCATGATAAGATTTTATAACCCCTTCCTTGTGCTGGTGGCACTTTCACACTAAAAACACTCAGACTCCAGAGCCTTGTTATTTTTCACTTTTCTTCTACAGCCACTATAAACTCTAGACCCTAATTTTTAATATGTTCATATTCAAATATATTAGCTAAAAACTCTAGGTACATTTAATTTTAAAAAAGAAAGAAAAAACAGGTCCTTACCACTCTTCCCTCTGTAATAGCCTCTTTTCCTTGTCAGATACATGTCCTCTTAATTGTTTCAGAGGAGAAGGGAGAAGCTTTCACTGTTGCATATGACTTAGAAGTAAGAAAATATTCCATGTATATACAGAGGACATTGCAGATATCATCAGTGCCTCAGCACTCACTTTTCCTTATTCACCAACTGCAAATATCTGCATCTTCTGTATGAGGGGTCCTCTGGCTGCTGGAGTGCATTTGGCCCAGAGGCAGAGCAGGCCAGAGCAGAAGTACTGGGGAGTCAAGGTCCCTTGGAGCTGTCTTCAACCAACCACTGACTAACTGACATTAGAGGAAAATCTCTCCAGCATCCTTGCCTTCAGGTGCAATAGCCTTGAGACCTGTTCTGCACCAGCGGTCCCCAACTTTTTGGCACCAGGGACCAGTTTCGTGGAAGGCAATTTTTCTACTAACCGGTGAGGTGGGGGGGGATGGTTCAGGCGGTAATGTGGGTGATGGGGAGTGGCTCACCTCCTGCTGTGCGGCCCGGTTCCTAATAGGCCACGGACAGGTACTGGTCCACGGCCCGGGGGTTGGGGACCCCTTCTCTACACAGCTTCTTGGAGGTCCCAGAGAGAAGGAGCCCTGGGTGCCTGCAGGGGTTACCTGTTCAGTAACGCACCTCATACCAGCTTTCTTCCCTTCCCTGTCTCCATTCCCCACTCCATTTCCTTCCGAAATAGATTACTTGCACTCAGATCCTCATCTCTTTGATTCCTTGGTCACGGTCCCTTCCTCTGAACCATTGCCATTCTTATCTTAAGATATATAACACAGTTCTGCCAGGACTGAGACCAAGAAGGAGGACAGTCTAGACCAGGAACTTAGAATGTTCCCCATGCCATTTTCCTACTAATAATCTAGTCTATTAAGTAACTCTATACCTGTCAGGAAGTTGTAGATAACTGAAAAAAGAAAAAAAAAAAGAAAGCAAGTAAAGCATGTATGTTCATGTATGTATATGAGTGCGATTTTAGCTGATTTATTCACTAATTTTTCCACATATATTCTAACAGCTCAAATATCATTTATCTCTACATCTCCCTTTCACCTCTAAATAATTGTGTCTATTGACCATCTTCATTTCAGCCCCATTTTCCTTTAAGGGGACACGCATACCTTCCAAATTATTTCATAACAGAGGAATTCACCTTGATGCTTATGTAGCCACTGGCCGGTCACCACCTGATGGAAAAACAGGTAGCATTCATTCTGTCTGGCTTTTTGATGCAATGAGCCACGTTAATGAACAGACCCACATATGTCTTTATCTCATGTCACCCTTCTCCTCTTCTGTCCTGTGTTTATTCTTCTTTGGTGTCTCCCAGAATTTCTCAGGGATGTGAGCACAAGGCAGACAAATCTCAGCATCACTCGGGTGTCTCTGTGTGGGTAAGGAGAGAGAGGGGGGAAGGACACTGTGGGTTGGATTTTTCACACGAATGTTTATTCCGCTCATTCACAGGAGCACCTGATTGTATTGAGGAGCTCTGAGTGGGGAGGTGCTGATTTAAGGATTTCTTTCAAAGTTAAAACAAACCTTTAAATTGAGATAAGAAAATAAAAAGCAGTCCCTGACATGCGGGAGCTGGCCTGATGCTCACAGCTAGACCCTGTGTTCTGCTCATGTAAACAATCTCTGCTTCTGGTAGAGCCCAACTTAAATCAGAAAGTATCATCAAAAAAGTGTTAGAAATTATTGACCTAAAGGAGAAGACTGATAGGAACAACTTCACTTTAATGCAAGTCTGTCTATGAGATAAACTCACACCAGAACGAGGCAGGTTAGAAACAATATGACAGGGATCCAGAAAAGCTTCAGGGGGAAGGTAATGTTTCAAAGAGGTCTTGAAGGATGAATACGAGTTCAGCTGGGGCGCAAGTGGTTAGAGGACATTCGAGGCAGAAGGACCAACAGAATAAAAACAAACAAATTAAAAAATACGATACACCCAGGGCGAGAAGGAAAATAATGAACATGAGGCAGGAAAGTGGTTCAGAATCTTGAATATGATGCTAAATCCTCAAAACATAAATTTCACTCTCTGGGGAGAAAAATAACTGTTTGACCAGGGGATTAATACATTGCAGTTCTTTAGAAACCTAAGAGCAAAACATACAAGACAGATTTTCAGAAGTAATATAAATAGTGTAAAGCTTTCACATTTCTTAAGTTTATAATACAGCTAAATGAAGGTTTGGGCTAGTATAGACCAATTGTGGCAGAGCTAATATTTTTGTGCATGTGTGTTTGCATAGATACATGCGTATGAATCTTGATGCTCTTTCATGAATAAAAGTAAGTTGTTAGGCAAAATGTACATTATGGTTTCAGATTTGTGAAATATGTCTGCATGTAAATAAGCACGTTACTCTATAAAGCTGGTACTTTTCTGGTATTGCCCACTGCAATGAATGGCACCACCACATATGCAGTTTCCAGTCAGAAGACCAGAACTCATCCTTAACATCTCTCTCTTCCTCGGTGGTCGCACCAAGCCCATCAAAGTCCTGTCAATTTCACCTCCCAGATCTCTCCACTTTTCTCATTTATACATGTCACCATTCGGTTCAGCCACCATCAATCAGCTTTCACTGTAAGGACAGAAAGAGCAAACATTCACCCTTGCCCCTCTTTCACTCTATTCTCACAGCCCATCATGTCTCCCTTCCCAGCTTATGGTCCTTCTTTGTTCCCCACTGCCCTGAGGATAAAGGTCCAGCTTGATGTGGACTCTGCCTACCTATTCAGGCTCATCTTTTCAATGCCATCTAGCCACACTGGCCAACTTTCAATTCCCCAGAAAAACCCTTGATCCCCCAATACCTCGAGTGCTTTGCCTATACAGCTGGCCAGTTGAAGATCATATGTGTCATTGTCAAGCCACTATGGGACCTAATCATGGCCCATATCAAGGTGGTGTATTCTTGTTGACAGTTCATTTCCTGCAGACTACCCCTTCAAACCACCAAAGTTTGCATTTGCAATAGGAATGTATCATCCAAATATTAAAAATAATGGCAGCAGTTGTCTTGCTAGTCTAAAATCACAGTGATCGCCTGCTTTAACTATTTCTAAAGTTCTTTTTTAAAAAAACATCTTTATTGGAGTATAATTGTTTACATTGTTGTGTTAGTTTCTGCTGTATAACAAAGAGAATCAGCTATATGTATACATATATCCCCATATGTCCTCCCTCTTGAGTCTCCCTCCCACTCTCCCTATCCCACCCTTCTAGGTGGTCACAAAGCACTGAGCTGATCTCCCTGTGCTATGCGGCTGCTTCCCACTAGCTATCTCTTTTACATTTGGTAGTGTATATATGTCCATGCCACTCTCTCACTTTGTCCCAGCTTATGCTTCCCCCTTCCCGTGTCCTCAAGTCCATTCTCTACATCTGCATCTTTATTCCTGTCCTGCCCCTAGGTTCATCAGAACCGTTTTTTTTTTGTTTGTTTGTTTTAGATTCCACATATATGTGTTAGCATACAGTATTTGTTTTTCTCTTTCTGACTTACTTCACTCTGTATGACAGACTCTAGGTCCATCCACCTCACTACAAATAACTCAATTTCGTTTCTTTTTATGGCTGAGTAATATTCCATTGTATATATGTGCC
>NC_041214.2:145680520-145712710 GCF_002837175.3 Physeter macrocephalus
TTTGCAAATATTTTCTTGCATTCTGAGGGTTGTCTTTTCATCTTGTTTATGGTTTCCTATGCTGTGCAAAAACTTTTAAGTTTCATTAGGTCCCATTTGTTTATTTTTGTTTTTATTTCCATTTCTCTAGCAGGTGGGTCAAAAAAGGATCTATATATTCATTTCTTCACTGCTTTGTGATCCAAACCCATATTAATCCCTAGGGCCAGAGATTACACAGATGTATAAAACAGAGATAAGTACAACAGTAATCTCAAGAATGAACTCAGAAAGTTGCCATGTGATGCTACTTTAAAATCAGATTAACCTGAATTAGATCTGGAATAAACTTTAAATTATTGTTGATATATACATCCCACATGCCCCTCCTTCTTTCCTTATTTAACCGCCAATTGTTCTCTACTTCTCAGCCCAACATCACTTTCTCAGGAAACCTTCCCTGGCCCCCCAGATCAGGCTGGATCTCTCTGTCAGTTGCTCTCCTAACATTCTGTATTTTTCCTTTTCCATCTGCCATTACCTACCTGTGTGCTTATTTGATTGTCTGCCTCCCTTTCTTGACCATAAGGTCTATGAAGATGGTACATAGCAGAGGCTTAAGAAATATGTGTTTAAAAAATTATTTTAATAAGTTAATTTGCCCCAGGTATCTTGTTAATCATTTTAGATGCTTTATCTATTTATGCCCATATACAGCTAAGAAAACTAAAGCTGAGAGACTCTTAAATAACTTTTTCAGTCAGTAATGATGGACCTGAAATTTATTCTCAAGTCTGTCTGACTTGAGCTGACACTCCTAGCCACCACCCTATACTGCAAGGCAGAATAGTAGGTAATTATAATATGATATAACTTGTATGTGGAATCTAAAAAAAAAAATGATACAAATGAACTTATATACAAAACAGAAATAGGCCCACAGACATAGAAAACAGACTTATGGTTACCAAAGGGGAAAGGGGATGGGAGGAATAAATTAGAAGTTTGGGATTAACAGATACTACTACCAACTACTACTACTACCAATAGATAAACAACAAGGATCTACTATATAGCACATAGAACTATACTCATTATTTTTTAATAACCTATAAGGGAAAAGAATCTGAAAAAGAATAACTGAATCACTTTGCTGTATACCTGAAACTAACACAACATTGTAAATCAACTATACTTCAATTTAAAAAAAAAATAGTAGGTAACATTTAGGGAGTTGTGTTAGTATTGAGTTATTGGATCGTTTTTCTATTTCTCGAAATTTTCCATTATATCATTGTCCTGACACCTCTTCAACAAAAATGTTTCTACTTGATGGATAAGTTTCCTAAGCTTTATCTTATCCAGATTCTAGTTTATTGATTAATTTCTTAGCATCCTTTTCCAACTTGGTTATTTGGCTTCCCACTGTACCATATTATATCATTCCAGATATATTTTTCCTATTCTTTGCTTATGTGATCTCCTAATTTTTACAAAGCTGCAATAAAGTAGGAAAATATACCCCCTAAGCCTTGTCAATTTTGTTCAAAGTATATTTTCCTGGACAGGTAGGGTGTGGAGAGTGTTTTGGAATAAGGGCAGGAAGAGGTGATGTGATGAGGCTGAATTTTATGTAGAATAAAGACTAGGAAAAATCAGTTCCAGTTTGGAAACAATGAAACCAGATAATATTCCTAGTTGAAAGAACAAACATGGTTAAAGAATGTCTACTGTGACATGGGACTGAGTAATACACAAGAGGCTAAACACAATCTTTATTTTAAAAAAAGAAAATAAATTATTTGAGAAGACTTACCCAAAAGAGAGTTCCATATAATGGATAAACTTGTATAATAACAGAATCACTATATATTTTAAATGTGCTGCTGTTTTCTTGATGAAATTAGAATCACTTACAATATATACATATACTTTGTTTGTTTCAAACAAAAGGGGGTTTGAAGCTACAAAGAGTGAGGGCCCAGTAAATTAAGAAAATCAGGTCAAATTGATTAATGTTGAGACCAAAGAGTAGATGGAAATACCAACACTTCTTGCTACAGTAAGCTTAGGTGTGAGCCAGGGTACGGTGCTCACTCAAAGCCATGTGCCTTTATCCCAGAGAAATTTACTTACACCCCACATAGCTGGTTCCCCAAAAAAGGCAACTCTAGACACCCCATCCCTACTGACCCAAGAGTCCTGACCTTTTCATCTCACTTTCTCTTATGGCCTCCTCATTAGTTGACTTTATCTCCCAGCCCTGCCCTTGCTTTGCACTTGAAGATCACTAGATTTGGTGCTCCTGTGCTTTTACCTTTTCCCAAGGTGCAGCTCTGCTCATTCTCTGGCTCTATTTGCTTGTATCTGACTCTGCCCAATCAAGCCCCAGGGTACTCTCACTTAGCAGCTGCTCCACTCCCTGGGAGTGGGCAGTTCACCATGTATGACCCCTCATCCATGTAATGAAGTTTGAAGGAACACCATAGCTTCCCAACTGCCCACCCACATCCACTAGAAGCATCTCTGAAAATGCAGATGCTGTCAAAAAAGGAATACAGCCAATCTCAATTATTCCCAAATTTGCCTATGCACTAAAATTTATTTGTAACTTCAAAATCAATATTCGTGGAACTTCTGTGGCCATTCATGGATATGCACAGAGCAGCAAAAAATTTGAGTTTCCCCACATATACATTCCCAACTGAGGTCAATCAAGACAATACTCTGCCTTCTTGTTTAAGCTCTCATACTATAAAACAAGTGTCCTTTTGCAGTCTAGTTACTACCATGTTTTTTGTATTTTTGTGCTTTTGCTTGGTGATTTCACTGTTTAAAATGAAATGTACAGCATAGGGAATATAGTCAATAATAATGTAATATCTTTGTATGGTAACTAGGCTTACCATGGTGATCATTTTGAAATGTATAGAAACTTCAAATCACTATGTTGTGCATGAGGAACTAACATAATATTGTAAGTCAATTATAATTCAAATAACAAACAAACAACTCATAGAAAAAGAGAACAGATTTATAGTTACCAGAGATGGGGAAGGGGGGATGGGGGGTTAGGAATATTGGATGAAGTTGGTCAAAAAGTACAAACTTCCAGTTATAAGGTAAATAAGTACTAGGGATGTAATGTACTGCATGATAAATATAATTAACACTGCCGTATGTTATATATGAAAGTCAAGAGAATAAATCCTGAGAACTCTCATCACAAGGAAAAAAATTTTTTTCTATTTCTTTAATTTGTATCTATATGAGATGGTAGATGTTCACTAAATTTACTGTGGTCATCATTTCATGATATATATAAGTCAAATCATTATGCTGTATACCTTAAATTTTATACAGTGCTGTAGGTAAATTATATCTCAATAAAACTGAAATCAGTCAATCAATCAATATATAGAATGGCTCCCCAAGCTTAGTGCTGAAATACTGTGTAATATGTGTATTGAATAAATTTCATTTAAGTATGAGTTATAGTGCTGTTGGCCATGAGTTCAATGTTCAAGAATCAACAGTATATGGTAAATAAGGTATATTTAAACAGAAATACATTTTTGAAGGTTATACGTTGGATGGTTGATGAAAATATGGTGACCAGAGGCCCAAGAACTTAACCGTGTACGTCCCTAGGAGCAACACTTTAGTATTTGCTAATCCAGTGTTCGCAGAGACTTTATAAAACATAACTACCATAAATAACAAGAATCAACTATAACTTTATCACATTCAAGTCCTTGGGGATTAGAACACAGAATGGACAGTAATATCAAAACCTAAAGCCCTGGAGTGTAGGTTTTGGTGGGCTCCCCCATGAGATCCTGCCTGGGGTGGGGAGTGTTGTGCCAGATGGGAGGAAGGCCCTGAACTTGGGAGCTGGAACTCTGGAGACAAACTTTGAGTTCTTCTCAACACTTCTTGAGCCCAACCCTATTCCTAGATTAATAGTATTACTAGCCTGGCCACTATGTTTCATAAAATATCCATGGCAAATGAGGCATTGTATCAGAATTTTCATCTTAGTGTTTGACAATCTAGACCTGCACTGCCCAGTGCAGGATCCACCAACCAAATGTGGTCACTGAGCACAAGACTGTCTGGTCCAAATGAAGAGGTACTGGCAATGTAACATATGTCCTGATTTCAAAGACACAGCTGATTTTTTGTAAAAAGTAAAATATCTTGTGATAATTTTTATATTGATTACATGTTGGAACATTTTTATATGGTGGGTTAAAAAAATGTACTATTAAAATGAATTTCACCAGTTTATGTTTTACCTTTTTTTAAATGTAGCTACTAGAACCTTTTTACATTTTATGATACTGTAGTTAACAATACTTCCATTGATTTTCAATATATTTTTCTCTGTGTTCCCACATTATCTATTTCCTTTTCACAAGATCTCAATTTAGAGTCTGCAAAATGGATAAACCAGTTCATTAGTAGAGAAAGAATTATGTCACTTAATACCTAATATTATGGTTGTACAAAATGAAAAAGAAGACTAAAAAGTAGCAGTAAAGTTATATACTGTAAACACCAAAAATTTAGGTGTCTTAATAATGTTTACATGAAGATATTCAATTATCCCTTTTAAAATAGTTCCTTGGACTGCCTGATGGTTAAAAAATGATCAATCTTATCCAAGACTCCTATTGAAGATCCCTCAGCCAAAAATAATAGCTCACTTACCAAAAGGTAGAAGATGCAGAGACTCAGTTATGCAAATAAAGTCTGAATTATGGGCCTGTGACCCTGCCCAGCAATCAGACAATCAATCAATCAATCAATTGCATATATGACCCACATTATGCTTGTATCACACAGTGCTGATCTAGAACCAATAGCCATGTTGTGAGAATTTATACTACTACATAGTAGTTAACACTTATCTCCTACTTATTCTGAGCCAAACACTGTCCCAAGTACAACTTAATTAATCTTCACAGGAACTCCCTGAAATATATACTACTGTCTCTCCTCCTTTTTCAGGTTAGAAGATTGTGGCAAAGAAAGATTGGGTGACTTGCCCTAGGTAGCACCAGATTTGAGCCAGATTTGACTCAGGTAATCAGCAAGCACATTCTTAACCATTACATGCACACACACACACACACACACACACACACACACACAAATAAATGTCTATTTGATACAATCCTCAAACCCTTGAAATAAAAATTACTTATTTGTAGAAAGAAAAAATGGTTTATGCCTTCAGTGGCATTCTCTGAAAATATATACAGATGAAAAGAAAATCATTAACTTCCAAAAGTTAAGATTTTGCAAGGGGAAAATGCTGAAGCATCATGAGTTTTAAGGTATCGGTTCATCTTCAGTCTAGAACTAGTGTAGAAGCAGAGGTCAAAAAGTAAGAAGAAACACTTAAAAGCTTTTGCACAGCATAGGAAACGATAAACAAAACAAAAAGACAACCCTCAGAATAGGAGAAAATATTTGCAGATGAAGCAACCAGCAAGGGATTCATCTCCAAAATATACAAACAGCTCATGCAGCTCAATATCAAAAAACAAACAACCCAATCAAAAAATGGGCAGAAGACCTAAATAGACATTTCTGCAAAGAAGACATAAAGATGGCCAAAAAGCACATGAAAAGATGTTCAACATCACTAATTATTAGAGAAATGCAAATCAAAACTACAATGAGGTATCACCTCACACTGGTCAGAATGGCCATCATCAAAAAAATCTACAAACAATAAATGCTGGAGAGGGTGTGGAGGAAAAGGAACCCTCCTACACTGTTGGTAGGAATGTAAATTGGTACAGCCAGTATGGAGAACAGTACGGAGGTTCCTTAAAAAACTCAAAATAGAACTACCATATGACACAGCAATCCCACTCTGGCGCATATACCCAGAGAAAAGCATCATTCAAAAGTATACGTGCACCCCAATGTTCATTGCAACACTATTTGCAATAGCCAGGACAGGGAAGCAACATAAATGTCCATCAAAAGAGGAATGGATAAAGATGTGGTATATATATATATATATATATATATATATATATATATATATAATGGAATAATAGCCATAAGAAAGAATGAAATAATGCCATTTGCAGCAACATGGATGGACCTAGAGATTGTCATACTGAGTGAAGTAAGTCAGACAAGACAAATATCATATGATATCACTTATATGTGGAAACTAAAAAAAAAAGGTACAAATGAACTTATTTACAAAACAGAAATAGAGTCACAGATGTAGAAAACAAACTTATGGTTACCAGGGGGTGAGGGGTGGAGGGATAAATTGGGAGATTTGGATTGACATATACACACTACTATTTTTAAACTAGATAACTAATAAAGACCTACTGTATAGTAGAGGGAACTCTACTCAGTACTCTCTAATGGCCTATATGGGAAAATAATCTAAAAAAGAGTGGATATATGTGTATGTATAACTGACTCACTTTGATGTACACCTGAAACTAACACAACATTGTAAATCAACTATAATCCAATAAAAATTTTTAAACAATAATAATAAAGTAAAACTGGACGCAAGAAAAAGTAAGAAGAAACAGCAAAAAAAGAAGAGCAAATAATAATGATAAAAGAGAATACTAAATAAAATTTTTAAAGAAGTGAAGTTTAAGGATAATATTGAACAAAAACATTTAAAAAGTAGTGTACTGTGAAGTTCCACAATTTTAGATGAGTTAAGCTTTTCTAGGTAAATGAAAAGCTGAGTCAACAGGAATAGGAGTCTGATGGAAAAGGCAGAAAATTGCTAAATGAATGAAATGGGCATTTGTAAAACAAAACTACCAAGGCTACCTATATAAAATTTCTTGTTTGTTTTTTTGAAAGTCATCTGAAAAGTCTTTGGGTGAGTTTCCATTTCTCAGCCAAAGGACATTAAAATCGTTCCTGTCCTGGATATTTCTGGGAAGGAAGGCGTCCATGAGAGGTAGTGAAGAAGGCTCAACTCCCTTTTATACTCCAGACATCTGCATCTCCAAAACCTGCTACAAGTCTTGGAGATTTTATTTTTAAATGCTGGCAACAAGTGGTCTACATGTCACTACACACTTGCATCTCAGCCATCTCCTCTGTCATACAGGGAAGCCTGGGGTGGTGGTAGGTGGTACAGCACCAAGCCACTGGCCTGGGAGTCAAAGACTACATTCTAAGTCCTTCTCTGTCACTTATAACCCCGGGGATCTTGGAACATCACAGAGTTTCCAAAGGCTTCATATCAAAAAAGAGAGCATAGAAGAAAAAGAAGACATATATATAGTGGTTAAAAATCAGACAACAATAACTCAATAGTTTAAAAAAAAAAAAAAGCTAATAACCTGGATAAAAAAGGGGTCAAGGACTTGAATAGACATTTCTCCAAAGAAGACATACAAATGGCCAACAAGTATATGAAAAATGTTCAATATGACTATCATCAGAGAAATGCAAATCTAAACCACAATAAGATGTCACCTCCCACCAGTGAGGATGGCTACTATCAAAAAAACAAAAGACAACAAGTTGGCAAGGATGCGGAGAAATTGAAACACTTGAGCACTGTTGGTGGGAATGCAAAAAAAATGGTGCAGTCGCTATGGAAAACAGTATGAAGATTCCTCAAAAATGAAAAATAAAACCACCATACAATTCAGCAATCCCAGAGTATTTATCCAAAAGAATTGAAATCAGGATCTCAAAAAAAAATATTGGCACTCCCATGTTCATTGCAGCACTATTCACAACAGCCAAGATGTGGAAACAACCCAAGTGTCCATCAAAGAGGAATGGATAAAGAAAATGTGGTATATATCAATATATGCTATAGTAATTCAGCTTTAAAAAAGGACATTCTGCAATAATGCAAAAACATGAATGAACCTTGAGGACATTAAGTGACAGAAGCCAGTCACAGAAAAACAAATGCTGCATGATTCCATCTATATGAGATACCTAAAATAGTCAAATTCATAGCATCAAAGAGTGGAAGGAATAGTGGTTGTTAGGGGCAAGGAGGAGAGAGAAATGGGAAGTTCCTAATCAGTGGGCATAAAGTTTCAGATAAGCAAGAGGAATCAGAGATCTGCTGCACAACATTATACCTATAGTGATATACAATAATGTATTATACACTTAAAAACTTAAGAAGCTGGGTCTCATGTTGTGTTCTTACCACCATGAAATGAAAAAATTCACCCTACAGTTATATATCAATTAATAAAATTAACAAAAATTAAGCAAAAGCTACTAAAAAACAATAAATCTTTGCTCTTTGATTTCTAGTTTTAAGACCTTGGCCACATTACCTCTGGGAGTCTATAAGATGGAGATAATCAAAGGATTAGTCTCCAAAATTCACAAACAGCTCATGCGGCTCAATATCTTAAAAACAAACAGCCCAATCAAAAAACAGCCAGAAGACCTAAATAGACATTTCTCCAAAGAACACATACAGATGGCCAAGATGCACATGAAAAAATGTTCAACATCGCTAATTATTAGAGAAATGCAAATCAAAACTACAATGAGATATCACCTCACACCAATCAGAATGGCCATCATCAAAAAATCTACAAACAATAAATACTGGAGAGGGTGTGGGGAAAAGGGAATCCTCTTGCACTGTTGGTGGGAATGTAGATTGATACAGCCACTATGGAGAACAGTATGGAAGTTCCTTAAAAATCTAAAAATAGAGCTACCATGTGATCCAGCAATCCCACTCCTGGGCATATATCCAGAGAAAAACATGGCTCAAAAGGATACATGCACCCCAATGTTCATTGCAGCACTGTTTACAGTAGCCAAGACACGGAAGCTACCTACATGTCCATCAGATGAATGAATAAAGAAGACGTGGTATGTATATGCAATGGAATATTACTCAGACATTAAAAAGAATGAAATAATGCCATTTGCAGCAACTTGAATGGACCTGGGGATTATCATACTAAGGGAAGTAAGTCAGAGAAAGACAAATATCATATAACACAGCTTATATGTGGAATCAAAAAAAAAGAATGATATAAATGAACTTATTTACAAAACGGAAACAGACTCACAGACTTAGAGAAGGAACTATGGTTACTAGGGGGGAAGGGTGGGGGAAGGGATAGATTGGGCATTTGGGATTGACATGTACACACTGTTATATTTAAAATAGATAATCAACCAAGACCTACTATATAGCACAGGGAACTCTGCTCAATATTCTTTAATAACCTAAATGGGAAAAGAATTTGAAAAAGAATAGGTACGTGTATATGCATAACTGAATCACTTTGCTGTCCACCTGAAACTAACACTACATTGTTAATCGACTATACCACAATATAAAATAAAACTTTTTTAAAAAGATCGAGATAATCATGCTCACTTCATAGGACAGATAAAACAATAGAATGAGGTCATCTTTGTAACTGTCTAGCACTGGGCCTAGTAAGAGCCAAAAAGTGATTTTTTTAAACAGTAGATGATACTAAAGCTTCTTTCCAGCTTAGACAGTCTATGGATATATAAGCAGCCAGCACTGCCTTCCATGCTGTGTCTTTTTGTTTTCCTGACCCACGTCTGTTCCGTATTAAAACACTGCAGTGTTTTAGTGAAGGAAGAACTTAGTAATTTCGAGCATCAAAAAGCAAACCAACTGACGCTAATGCCTCAGTGATGATTCTAAGTGTCACAGGAGGCTTCCATGTTTTCTGCTCAAGATCACACATGTAGAAAAACTATCCAAGAGAGTTTCGAAACTCAGGTCCCCCTCCAAGCCCTCTGGCTCTACTCATTAATAACTTATAAAGCTATTAACACGCTTATTATTTCTCTCTAACTTTGGTTTTCTCCAACTGGAGTTATAAACATATCTCCCTGCTCAAAGCTCAAGGCCAAATGCAGGGTAAGACTATATATTCTCACTGCCAGAAGCCTCTGTTTTAAAAAACTTGCCTGAAAAATAAAGCCTTGTTTATAGGCATTAGACCACGGCTGCAAAAAAAAAAAAAAAAAAAGTAATATGTAAATTAGACATTTTATAACTTTACAGCTAAATAATAAAGGCAGAACTCCAAACCTCAGCCAGACATTTACATAATTGCATTACTAGCATTCGTATGAGCCATAATGGAAGTTAAGAGAGAAATCTTGCTTATTTCCTATTAACTCCATAATAGAACATGACTCTCATTTGCCCTTACAAATAAAGCTTAACCGTTGTTTTAAAACCAGACACTACACTTGGGTTCTTTTATGGTTCCTCGTTGCCATAAGGGAGCAGCAGCAAATTTCATAAGGAAAAACTGTTTAATGAAAAATTGTGGTTATTCCAAAAGAAGTGCACTAAATAGTCAACTTTTATTATGTCTCTGCATTTGGTTTCCGGCTTTCGACAGAGCAGCTTCTCACTATACATTTCGTCTCTTTTTAAGATTAATTCCTTCAAGGTCAGTTTTTCCCAAATCTCTTTACGTACACACAATAGAGAGAATCGGCTGATACTCCTGACAATTCCATTCTGATTAATTAATTAATTAATAGTTCTAGGGTATCCCTAGAGACAACCTAGCATGCACCCAATAAATGCATGCTCAGTTGAGTTGAAATTAATTTTATTCCATTTAAGAAAGTAACTTATGGCACATATCTTGGTTTGGGCACAGATCCTGTAACAGAGCTTGGGTGCAGGTAGTTTATTTGGAGGGTGGTCTCAGGAAGCACAAGTCAGGCAGTGTGGAAAGTGAGCCAGGGAAGGGAGGTGAGCTAAACAGGGTGCATTAATGAGATGGGTAAGTGCTGTGGGGCAAATGGGCTCCAGACCCAGAGGGACACTAGGAAGAACCATATGAATGGAACTTCATAAATCCTAGGTGTTTCTCCCACGCAGCCATCTCTACTCTCCTGCTCTTATCCACCCATCACTGGCTACCCAGGAATTGCAGACCAGAGTGAGGACTTAAGATTCTGCCAATTCTCAGGTTGGACACTGCAAACTCTATCATCTCCTGACCCCAGTTCCCACCTACTGTCAGAGGCAAGTCCAGGCACTGTCACTCTTCAAATCAGCATTTTCTGTTACCCACAACCTATAGGTTGTTAATCTCATGTGAAATCTTGCTTTTAAATCATTATGAATGACTCTTATGATCTGGTCTTCAATCCTCTTTGCTCATCTAGTCCCTAAAATAATTTCAAGACGTTATGCCCACTAGTTACAACACATTTTTAAGTTACTGATATGGTTTTTATCAAAAGTTGAAGTGGTTGCTAGATGTGACTTTCAGTGAAATGTAAATATTGAAAGTCCAAAATAAAACTGTTACTCCACTCTTTTAAATGTTTCCAATGGAATCGAAATTCCAAAGGAATTTGATACTCACCATTGTCCATTTAAAAATATAAATGTACGTGTATCTTGTTTTATAATGTTCCTTGAAGTCTTATTTCCTTTCCATTTTCCCCATAGAACTTTATCCTAATACAACAACATTATAATTGAAAGAATTTTGCTAAGTACGCTTATCATAATTCCCTCAAGAAAAGGATATAAATTGACATTTTTAAAAATTTCCTGTGACCATACAGTTCAAAAGTTTTTTGTTGTTTTTTTTTTGTCGTATGCAGGCCTTCCTCTGTTGTGGCCTCTCCCGTTGCGGAGCACAAGCTCCGGACGCGCAGGCCCAGCGGCCATGGCTCACGGGCCCAGCCGCTCCGCGGCATGTGGGATCCTCCCGGACCGGGGCGCGAACCCGGTTCCCCTGCATCGGCAGGCGGACGCGCAACCACTGCGCCACCAGGGAAACCCCAAACGTTTATTTAATTTTTCTTCTGAAGAGTTCTCATAACACTTCTCATTTAGTACACAATTAAGCAAAATAATACAAATATATTTTAATGTTGATAAATAAACAGAATAATTCAAATGCTAGCAGAAATTCATGTCTTAATAAAATGGACAGGATTGGTTTGTTTTTCCTAATTAGTTCATCTCTTCATAAAGGAATATTATATTATTACTAGAATGAGACAAAGGTTAGCTTTAGTGTTATTCCTCATCTTAATAAATAGCACTGAAAGAACTTTTCAAAAAATAATAAGTAGCTGGGAATGGAATAGATTTTGTTACAGCAACAGGCTTCAGTTCTTTGAACTTTTCCGGAGTCACATTCTAAACATAACATAGTAGTCTATCATCAAAGATTATTTGGAATAATCTTGAGTAAGTCTCATGATAATTTTAGAGCAATTTTGTTTAGGGTAAAGAATTAGAAGCCATCTGAGTTGAAAAGGATGTGTTTGCCGGTCATCAGAGCACTTTGCTTTCTCAACATCAGTATTTCACAATTTCACAGGGTCCCTTGCTTTGGCTCTCTGGAGTTTTTCCATCATAGCAGGAATAGGAGTGAATTAGAGGGGAAATGGGAAAAGAACAAGTGTGAAAAGTAAACAAGAAACCCTGCAGATGGTAAGTGTGTCTATAGACAGATCAGTTTGAGAAGAGGACCTAGGGAATTAAAAGATTTGGAAGTCTGTGAACCCCCAGGGTACACACACACACACACACACACACACACACACCAGTTTACAGTTCACTGGCTTTGGAATAGACTTTCTGACCCCCAAGTCCTTCTGAACCTTGCCGTGTGAAATTCAAAGGCCAAGCGTTTGAAACCCCAAAACTGAGAATTAACTCTTTGGTTTGGCTGTTGCACCCTTTGGACAAGTTAATAAAACTTTAATGCCCTGGCAGCTGCCTCAAAAGGAGGGGGCAAATAGTTACCAGAAAAGGAAAACAATACATTAGTTAACATTTCAAAGTTGCGCCTTGCCACAAATAAAAAGAGCTTGCTCAAAATTACAAGTGAATAAGGTGCACCCTGGGTGCTATAGGAATCACCAAGTCAGAATAATTTGATTTGTGGGTAGATTTGTTGGTGTAAGATTAATGGAGAAGAAAAGAGGAGCGTCTTCTAGCAGAGGGCAATATAAGATAACAAAAGACAGGGATGCTGGAAATCACTAAGGATGTCAGGGAAAAGTGGAAAGAACAGCTTTGGTGATGTTCATATAACAGACAAGGTGGAGACAATACAGGACAAGTTAAAGGGGGCAGCGAGGAATCAATGGAGATTTCTGGGTCAGGGGATCGCATGAAATGGCCATCTTTAATGACTTGTATCATTCATTACGGCTGATGAAATGTGGACCAGTGGTCCGGATTTTATTCCACTTGCCCTATGTCAGGGAATCAAATAAAATCCACAGGTAGATAAATTCAAAAAAACAGCCTGGCAGGACTAGTCTTTGTATAAACTTTCCAGTGATTGGTTTAGATTTGTGTGAATGTTAAATGTGCCTTTATTTTATGTGTAATGTGTATGCATACATATAATAATCTGAAATAATATGCAGCGATTTAATTATAACAATTCATGTGTAGTTTCACACAGTCTGAGCCAATTGGTTCCTAAACTAATGATTTCTTTACTGAACGGTTTATTTATTGAATTCAGGGTGATTCCTTCCATAGTAGGGCAAAAGGTCTGTTAGTTTTGAATTACCATAGTTTTACCTGGGAATTCAAAAAAGAACAGCAATAAAATTTGTATCTTTTCTAAACAGCAGCAATAATAATGATAAAGACTGTAGTCTTTTGTCTCACTCTGGCCTTGATACAAACAGATAGAGACAGTATGGGACCCTTTTCTATCATGGCACAGAAATAAGTATTCTGAAAATTCCTACGGAAAAGAGAATACTGGCCCTTTTTCACAGAAAGATGTCCTATGAATACGTTAACTTTACAGGACAAAAGAGACTTCGCAGATGTGATCAAGTCAAGGACCTTGAGATGGGGACATTTTCTTGGATTATCTGAGTGGACCCAATGTAATCACAAAAGGTCCTTAAAAGTGAAAGAAGGAGGCAAGAGTGAAAGGGTCAGAGTCAAAGGAGGTGTGATGAAGGAAGCAGAGACTGGAGTGATTCGGAGCCACAATCCAGGAAATGCACGCAGCCTCTAGAAACTGGGAAAGGTATGAAAACATTCCCCCCTAGAGTCTTCAGAAGAAGCCAGCCCTGCTGACACCTTAATTTTAGCCCAGTGAAACCCGTTTCAGACTTCTGACCTCCAGAACTGTAAGATTAAAAATGTATATTGTTGGGCTTCCCTGGTGGTGCAGTGGTTAAGAATCCGCCTGCTAATGCAGGGGACATGGGCTCGAGCCCTCGCCGGGGAAGATCCCACATGCCGCGGAGCGACTAAGCCCGTGCGTCACAACTCTAAGCCTGCACTCTAGATCCCGTGAGCCACAATTACTGAGCCCGTGTGCCACAGCTACTGAGCCTGCACTCTAGAGCCTGTGCTCTGCAACAAGAGAAGCCACCACAATAAGCCCGCGCACCACAATAAAGAGTAGTCCCTGCTCTCCGCAACTAGAGAAAGCCCGTGCACAGGAACAAAGACCCAATGCAGCCAAAAATGAATTAAATTTTTTTTAATGTATATTGTTTTAAACACTAAGTTTGTGGTATTTGCTCCAGTAGCAACAGGAAACTAATACAGTCTCCTAGTGAAATGACAGGTATTTTATAAATTTACTATGTAGGCATATCGCATATTAACTGTACATTAAAATCATATAATGACTTCTAAAATAAAATCCTTTTGGGGGAACCCCTGTACACTGTTGATGGGAATGTAAATTGGTGCAGCGACTGTGTAAAAGAGTATGGAGGTGTCTCAAAAAAAAAAAAAAAAAAGAAGAAGAACTACCCTATGACCCAGCAATTCCACTCCTGGTTATATATCTGAAAAAAACAAAAACACTAACTCGAAAAGATACACACACCCCAATGTTCACAGCAGGTTATTTACAATTGCCAAGGTGTGGAAGCAACCTAAGTGTCCATCGACATATTAATGGATAAAGAAGCTGTGGTAGATAGATAGATAGATAGATGATAGACAGATGATAGATAGATAGATAGATAGATAGATGATAGATAGATGATAGATAGATAGATAGAAGATAGATGATAGATAGATGATAGATAGATAGATAGATAATAGGTAGATAGATGATAGATAAAATGGAATACTACTCAACCATAAAAAAAGAATGAAATTTTCCCATTTGCAGCCACATGGATGGACTTGGAGGGCATTATGCGAAGTGAAATAAATCAGACAAAGACAAATACTGTATGATATCACTTATATGTAGAATCTAAAAAATACAACAAACTAGTGAATATAACCAAAAAAGGAATCACATATATAGAGAACAAACTAGTGGTTACCAGCTGGGGAGGGGGCGGGGGGCGAGCAATATAAGGGTGGAGAAGTAGGAGGTACAAACTATTGGGTGTAAGACAGGCTTAAGGATGTATTGTACAACATGGGGAATATAGCAGTATTTTGTAATAACTGTAAATGAAAATAACCTTTAAAAATTGTATTAAATTTTTTAATTTTTTAAATAAATAAAATAAAATCCTTCTTAAATAATTATCACTTATAACTTTGATAACCCTAGGTAATCTAATGCAGATACGAAAGTAAGTTTATCACCAGAGTAGGCACAAAGGAAATTGAGAGAGGTGGGGAGCAGAAATTGGGGATTATTAAAAATCATGGAGCCTCCCTAAAGGGCAGAGAATTTATCAGCTATGCTTCTCTTTCCTACTCAAGCTGTCCTGTTTGCCCAGAAATCAATGAACATGAAAGAACTCATACATTTTCAGTGGGAAAATACTTGTTTTTTCCTAAACTCATGATGTAAAGAGCAGGATGAAAGGCCAGAGACCACTGGGGGTAGAAAAGTATTCGATTTTAAAAATGGATCCAATCCAAACGTCATGGGCAGGAATTCTAGAGAGCCTAATGATTTTTGAAAAATATCTGTTAAGACTGTTCTTCATGCCAGGCTCCAGGGGAAAACCACAAGTAGGAATTGATCTGTTGTAGTTTATAAAATCCAAATGCTGTTTTTCTGTTTTTAAATACTTTTAAAAAAATAATAGAATCTGAAATAGGACACAAGGGAAGAAATTGAAACAGTACATTTTAACCTTCTCAAGCTGCCAGGTCACGTATGTCTCCCTCTTCTCCTCCAGAGGGGGCCCAAAGGTGCCCACTCCCTGCCTTCCAGGGAGCTGGGACTCTTAGGGAGAGGCTATTCACACAGTGTCCAGTCCTAGACCATGTTTCAAAAATGTCCAGGAGTGGCCAAAGCCTTGGAATTAAGTGTGCACTCATTTAAATTCACTCAACTGAAAAAGAACAAGTGAGAAAAAGCCAAGGGAGCCGAATGCCAAATGTCTGCGTCATTGTTAACACTTTCTGGAAACTCTTTATTCAATGATAATTTCAGTTTCTCCCTCTACTTCTCCCCAAGGTAACATGGGCCACAGTGACCAGGTGGGGAAAAGCCAGTCCTTCTCCTGAAGTGACCTCAACGTTCAGCAGCTGCTTAAGCCTCCACATCCCACCTACACGGTCTTCCCATGAACTTGAGATTTCTACTCCTAAGATTTAGGCTCCAAGTGGGGATGTTTTTGATGGGAGCAAATGACAAGGCCAAGACAGAGGCCGTGCAAAGTCTGTGAATTGGGTTTGGAAATGAAGGGACTTCAAAGTACATAAGCCTCTGTCAAGTCCAGGAGCAGTTCCTAGAAAGAGTGCATGCATTTTTATTGATAGCATTGGGAATATGCTGTCTCAGGCAAAGCTGGACCCCTCCTACTTCCAGCAAACCCTACAGCAGTTCTTGAAGGCAAGTGACATCTCTGGAGAGCCTTCATGTTGAGGTTGTTACAGGAGGATGTGGTGGGTAATAAATAACCCACCTCTCCTTTGTCCAGGTTTCTAATTAATAAACACGTGGGAAATAAGGCAAAAAGAAAAATGCAGATGGGGAGCAAACTATCATTTTTATGACCAATATAGGCTAAGCTGGAGAATACACTTACATCTGAGGGACAAAGGGCTTCCAAATACGGAACACAGGAATTAGACAGACCTGCCCAGGTGTATTAGTTACTGATTGCTGTGTAACAAATAACCCCAAAATTTAGCTGCTTTAAACATCAAAACGTTTATTATCTCACAGTTTGTGTGGATCAGGAACCTGGGTGCAGCACAGCTGGGTCGTCAGACTCAGTGTCTCTCACAAGGCTACAATCAAGGTGTTGACCAGGGCTGTGGTCATCTAAAGGCTCACCTGGGAAAAGATTGGCTTCCAGGCTCCCTGGCTTCTGGCAGGAGTTAATTCCTCACAGGCTGTTCGACTGAGGGCCTCAGTTCCTTACTGGCTACTGGCCAGAGACATTAGTCCCTTGCTCTATGATCCTCTCCACAGGGCTACTTATAACATAGCAGCTTACTTCCCTCCAGAGCAAGGGCTCCACCAGAGAAAGAGAGGTTCAGCAAGACAGAAGTCACAATCTTTTTGTCATCTCATCTCAGAAGTGATATCCCATCATGTTTGCCATATTTTGTTTGTTAGAAGCACGTCACTGGGTTCAGCACACACTCGTGAGTACCATGAGACAGAGATCATAGGGAACCTTCTCAGAAGCAGCCCACATTGACAGACACATCAGACAGCGCTGTGGGTGGATGGTAGGGCTCTCTCCACCATCCCAGCGGAAAAAACATCCACTCCCTATAAGCAGCTTGCCCCCAGGAGAAATGATAGAGGAAGGGGTATACTACACATGCTCTTTCACACCTACCCATTGGGTCAATAAATTCTGAATGAGTAAGGAGTAGTGGAAAGAGGCCATAAGCCTTGGGCTAATCATGGAGAGGGGAGAAAGGGGAAGGAGGAGGTCATTCCAAATGGCAAGAAACATCAGGAGTAAGGAATAAGCACCTCCCAACACTCACAATACCCTGTTTATATATGATGTCCATTTTACATATAAAGAAACTGAATCTTAGAGAGACTGAGTAACCCAAGGTCATGTAGATAGGATATGATGGAGCCAGAATCTATAAATACCCAATCCCTGAAAAAGTGCCTTACTCCATATTATAATTATACCTCCACATATTCAGAATCTGATTGTAACCAACTATTTGATGAAGATATACTTGCCAGTGAAAAGTTTTCAGGAATGAAACTTGATTGTTCTTTCCGTGTCCTGAAATGTCCCCTAAATCTGAAGTTTTATGACAGTGATGAAACAATAGCTCTGCCAGAAAATAAAATACGCACCTGGCTTAGAAGCAAGCAGTCACTGGTGTCAACAGCTCCTGCCAGGGAAGGCTGCAGAACACCTCATGACCATGCAGCTGGTGCTTCCAGCCCGAGACTCACCAATAGCTTGCAGCCCAGACAAAGATGGTGACATCCAGAGGTTTGTCCAGAGTGCATGGGTGGGATGTGTCACTCCTGATAACATAACAGGTCACAAAAGCTCTGCTTTGAACTTGAAACAAGATAATTGCTTTCATCAGCTACCCAGTCTCCCCTGCCCTTTTGTTCTTTGATATAGGCTATAGATCAAAGATGGTGACACTTCACTTCCTGCTGCCTTTGAAGTACCAGGTCTGTACAACAGCTATTTCTAGCCTTACATGCTGCACAGAAATATAATCCATGTAGACCTTTGTGTCTTCAAGATTTCACATCCTAAGGAAATGGACAAAAAGAAAAATTTTAACCAAATTATGGTCATATGTGTAATTCCATATTTAGTCTCATTTTTTCAATGGATATTTGAGAGCTCATTGTGTGCCGGGCACTGTGATGTGTGATGAGGGTAGGAGATAAATAAAACAGAGAATTCGTGTGCCAGGAACACAGTCCAGTGTGGGGGGAAAACAAGTGGATTACCAAAAACAATGCAATGAGTGCTATCGTAAAGGGATGTCCCAGGTCACCTAGGGTCTCCGAGGAGGGGCTCTACGCGTGAAGGGGATTCAAGAGGCAGAAGACTCTGAGTCATGGACATACCTGTGCATCTCTCTGAGACCCAGGTCAATAAGCTGCTCTTCCCTTGCCCAGAACTAAAGCAGGTTTGTAGGCATGAGGTTTGGGGTGCGGAAAGGGACTAGACGGGGGTCCACAGGTCAAGATAAAGGAGCTTGTGTGAATAATGTTTCCTAGAGAGACCAGTGGAATGGATGACCGTCAAGAGCCTTCCTATACACCCAAATCCTCTGAGATTCTCCACACTCCAGAGAGAAAGATTCCATCTGCACAAGCAAAACCTAGACTTTAACTAAGTCCTAGTCATTATCCCCCTCTTCCAGGTGTCCCCCAGAAACCTATCTCTCCCTCAAGAACAAATGTTGCTTCTTGGCAATACCCAGATTCTTCTAGAATAGGGTCTATGCAAGATGGAGGCTTTCCTAGGGGTTGGTTTGCCCCCTTGCTCATTACCTCCCCCTTGACTGACACAAACGGTACAAACGGGCAGCAACAGTGTTTGTACAAATTCCACAGTCTTCATTTACCTGGATGTAGCAGAATTCCTCTTAGGTAACATTGACTCTGTTTCTCATCTAAGCCTCCACAACAGCCTCCATTTGAATATCCCATCAAGCACATGAAGCATCCAGTAGATAACCTTCCCTGGGGCACCCCTGCAAGTCCCCATACGAGTGAAATCAGTGATGCAATCACAGCTTCTCTGCGGTTGAACTTGAACTTGAACACATATCTTCTATCGTCACCTTACATTTTGTTCTCCTTTCTCTATGAGTCACTAGTGTTTTGAATTAAGTTCCCTACCCACTTCCCCACCCCCAGTTTTCCCACACACAGACATTTTTCCCTGTCCAACCTTTTAATAGCCTGCTTGTTGTTGTTCCTAAGGCACTGTTTATTCTTCCCCTGTCACAGCACTCTCCCCACCCAATCCCCCAGCAATGGCAGCCCTATTGCTGATCTATTTCCTCCTTCACACTAGTCTTAGAGCAACCTCCATCCACAGATGCCTGTTCTCTCATTTCTTGGTTAATTTGGGGGTTGAGGTGAGCCATGATCATATCTCCTTGATGGAGATAGTAGCGTTAGATGCTGTAGCAGTCTTCCTGTTACTGAAATACTACAGAAATGGCAGTTTCTGAAACCAAGATGTCCATATCAGGAGCTCAAAATGAAATTGAGCAACCCACATCTTTGTTTCACAGACCTACCTGTTCATCTAGGGAACACAAAATAGGCTTGTGTCCTTTTGAAGAAGACTCCCAAGTTTGCAAAACAGCGTGCTTGAGTTTATTGAGGACAATTCTGACT
The DNA here is from genome assembly GCF_002837175.3 of Physeter macrocephalus. NCBI lineage: Eukaryota > Metazoa > Chordata > Mammalia > Artiodactyla > Physeteridae > Physeter > Physeter macrocephalus. Next base: position 145,700,755 of record NC_041214.2, read on the forward strand.
CACACACAGAGACACTGCGTTTAGTTTTAAATGTCCATACAACTTTTAACTCCAATATTAGTGCACCATTGAAATATTTTCATCTTCATCTTTTACATTTCTTTTACATTTTTACATTTTTGCAGTAGCCTGTCTGTTTTTGACAATAATCAGAAATTCAGCAAGGCAATTTGCTTTTTTTCACATATTTACAATTTGCAATCATGTCTGCAATTGCAAAAAGTTGAGGTTTTTAAATAATGTACCCTGAGCTGATGATAACAAATGTTTATAAATTCATCGTGTATCTACCATGAATTAAAGAGACAATGAGGAATTTTGGCATAGCCTGTGCAGTAATCCTGATCAAACCATACCACCATTTTCATCTGCTCTAAGGTAGAATGCCACCTGAATGGCTCATTGAAATGAGGTCTCATCACCAGGCAGAGAAAAGCTGCATATCTTCAGCACAGCAGCTTCCATCCTTTCTAATGTAATAATATACATGTTAGCTTTAAGTGCAGACATCAAAAGTATAGTGCCTGCTCATGAGGGTAGCCAATGTATCAATTAGACACAGCTATGTAACACACCATCCCAAAACAGAATGGCCCAAACAACAATCCTTTATATAGTTCATTATCTTAGTCCATTCAGGCTGCTCTGACAAAATTCCACAGACTGGGTGGCTTAGAAACAGCAAAAACTTATTTCTCATAGTTTGGGATGCTGGGAAGCCCAAGACCACAGTGCTGGCAGATTTGGTATCTGGTGAGGACCAAGGGATCTCTCTGGATCCCCTTTTAGAAGAGCACTAATCCATTCTTGAGGGTTCTTCCCTCATGCTCTAATCACCTCCCCAAAACCCCACCTCCTAATGCCATCACACTGTGTGTTAGGACTTAACATGTGAATCTGGGTGGGGACATAGATGTTCAGACCACAGCACACATGAGTCTGCAGGACAGCGACCTAGACTAGGATAAGCTGAATGTTTTTATAATGGGCTGAGCTGCCTCAGACATCTGGGGTCAAATATGGGTTTGTTACATGGCTCTGCTTCTAGAAGTTGGCCAGCTGTCAGCAGGGGCTCTTCAGCTCTGCTCCAGGGGGCCTCTCAGTCTCCGGTAGGCTAGTCCATGCATGGTCTCATGACCATGGCAAGTTTCCAGGAGAGACTAGAAGTGCACAGATCTTTTGAGACTGTCTTATCTTTCTATTGCTATGTAACAATTACCATGAACTTAGCACCTTAACACAATTGTTTATTAGCTCGTGGTTCTGTAAATCAGAAGTTCAGTACAACATGACTGTTTGCTCTGGGCATCACAAGGCTGAAAACTAACCAGGCTGAGTTCTTGTCTGGAAGCTCTGGAGGTGTTGGGGGGGGGTGTGTGGAAATGTCTGCTTCCAATCTCATTGTTGGTGTCAGCAAAACTCAGTTCCTTGCAGTTGTAGGTCTGGGGTCTCTCTGTCCTTGCTAGCCATCAGCCAGAGTTCACTCTCAGCAAGTAGAGGTTACCCACACTCCTTACCACAAGGCTCACTCCAGCCAGCGAGGACACTTCAAATGCCCCTCATGCCTCAGATCTCTGACTTCCTCTGTCTCTGATCTCTAGACCCAGATTTTAAGGGCTACTTGATTAGATCAAGACCACCTGCATAATCTCCCTCTTCAGGATACCTGATTTAGGAAGTTAATTATATCTGCAAAATCCCTCTTATAACCAATCACAAGAGCGATGGCTCATCATTTTCACAGGTGCTGAAAGCAGTCAAGGCAAGAGGATTACACAAGGGTGAGGGTCGCTGCAGGTCACATTGGAATTCTGCTCATGGTAGAGGCCTAGGCTCCAGCGGCTCATCAGCACATCTACCAGATTCTAAAGACCAAAACAGGTCAGCCCAAATGCAGACAGTGGGGAAATAGATGTTACCTTTTAATGGAAAGAACTGCAAAGTCATATTGCAAGGAGGCATAGACACAAGGAGGGGTGAAGGGTTGAGACCCTCTCTTGCCATCTGTCCCAGACAGCATGCATGAGTCTTGCTTACAGAGTCCAGCAGCAACACCTCAATTTCTCTTGCTGCAACGAGGTGGCCTAGAGAGCAAGCCTAATTCCAAGCATGAGAATATGGATGGGCAGGCAGTAAATGTCAGACCCACACTGCCCCTAGAAGTAGATCAGCCACCTTTATTTTCTGGCTACTCCATTCCACAAAGCCTAATCTATCTTTGCCTCCCGATCTCTCATCGGTGCAATAAAACACCAGGATGCTTTCACACCTCACTTCAAGGGGAACCAAGAGGGAGAACTTGCTGTTCCCAAACCGGAAACCTGAGTACGCTAATATCCTTTCTAGAAATCCTGCTGACTGCGTTTGTTCCCAAAGAAAAGAATGAGAGAGGCAGGTGCAAAGGAAATAAAAGCCACAACCAGTCCAGATGAGAAAGTCAAAACTGGCAGATAGATTTCCTTTCCCTTACTGATATTTCAAGTCTTTATAATAAGTCCTCAGAATCCTCATCTCCCTTCCATGTGCAAAATTGCGGAGTTAAGGATGTTTTGAACAGGCTACCCATAAACTCAGAAGTAGAAAGAGACAAGAGTCCCAACTAATACAAAGCTAATACAAAAAGTTTTTTAGGAGGGAAAAAAGATTTTCTGTCCTCAGTCCTCTATTTATTACTAAATGTTTTTGAGGCTTTGGGGGCAGGGCCAGGGAAAACAAGATTTCAAATATCAGCCTCTTTTTTATTTTTTTAATTTTTGGAAGTGTTGAAATCCTGGCCTACTTGTGTTTAAATGGTTTTTCAGAGCTTAATTAGTTCGGAGAATGTTAAGGAAAAAAAGATGAGCTGCTGTGTGATTCCTGGGCCACCTTGGAAATATGCACCAACTTTAGAATAAAAGCTTGTAGGGAACATATATTTGTTTTAAGGACTTTCAACAGCTGTTGAGAATTGTGTCTTTCTCTATATACATCACTTTATGGCTCTCACAACTCAGCTCAATGGCTAAATTTACCAAGTTATGCATAATTCCTCAATCCAGGTCTGCTAAAGTGCTCAGAAGTTTCCATTGCTGATTGGACTCTAGCCAGTAATGTACACCCAGCATCCAAGAAGACTAAGAGGGGTGCTCAAAGTAAAGAGTCATTTTCAGGGAGAAATGCAGTCAAGAGCAGCTGGAGAGAGACATGGAAAAGTGAATTGCACTGTGTTTTTATTTATTTGGAGATAGCATTATTAGAGGGTTTACAGATTGTTTTCTAGCTTCTTCAGATCATTGTTGAGGGTGGAGAGTTCAGAAGAGCAATGATTTGCCAGAAGATCTGGGCCCCTTTTTACACATTAATCCATTTTGTCACCTTCCCTTTATGTGTGTGTTCAACTTTCGTTCTCAAAAATCTATTAGCTTAGCTGGTGGTCTGTATTATTTCCACATTTAAGCAATAAAGCAGAATTTCTTTTTAAAAATCTGACTTTTTTTTTTTTTAGTTAGGTTTATTGCCAGATCGCCCAAAAAGACAGCTGAAGTCTATTAAGTATGTTGATAGCTATTATGTGGAAAAGGTGTTGGCAATCTTTTAGTGGGGTTCAATGTTGCTAGTGTATTTTTCTGACAATGTAAGGATGAGACAATATAGGAAAGGAATGGGAAACTGTTTGTTGATATGGGCCTAGGGAGGACTCCCCTCTCTCTGTCTTCCTATTTCACATCAGTCAGAAAGATGAGCACCTTGTGTCCACCTAGAGGGGTGGGATAGGAAGGGAGGGAGAGAGATGCAAGAGGGAGAAGATATGGGTATATATGTATACATATAGCTGATTCACTTTGTTGTACAGCAGAAACTAACACACCACTGTAAAGCAATTATACTCCAATAAAGATGTTAAAAATAAAATAAAATAAAAGTTGAAACTTTGAATAAAAAAAAAAAAAGAAAGATGAGTACGGTTCCATGTCATATATGAAAGTTCTTAAGAGAGTAAATCCTAAGAGTTTTCACTACAAGGAAAAAAAAATTGCTCTATTTCTTTAATTTTGTACCTGTATGAGTTGACGGATGTTCACTAAACTGTCTGTGGTCATCACTTTATGATGTAGTAAGTCAAATCATTACGCTGTACATCTGAAACTGACACAGTGCTGTATGTTAATAACAGCTCAGTAAATCTGGAAGGAAAAAAGACAGTAAGTTGAGTATCTCTTTAAAGTGTAAATGTCAGTTGGGACAGTTAAATCTGTCCATCTCTGACACTTGGGTCTGCGTTTGAGACACCTTTCTGTGACACAGGAAACAGTTACATGGAGAGGCCAGGAGCCTGGGCCCTTACCCTTGGGGCTACTTATCCCAAGTTGCTGCCTGATCCCCAAAACAGGAGGGCCTAGGACCTAAGAAAATCATTCCAAGATGACCCTGATCCCCAACATTCTGCAGTAATAGCATTTCTTATCCCGTAATAATATACAAACTGACTCTCACATTTAAATGGCTCAAGAGGGAGGGGGTATAGGTATACATATAGCTGATTCACTTTGTTGTACAGAAGAAACTAATACAACATTGTAAAGCAATTATAATTCAATAAAGATGTAAAAAAATTATTAAAAAAATAAACGGCATAGAAGCCTCATATAACACAAGCACTTGGGGGCACCTGGGGACAAAACAGACAGGATTGGTGCCCTCAAGGATCTTGGGTTCTAGTAATTTTAACGCATCTTGCTTTACATTAGTTTTTCTTGATAGCATTATCAGAAAATGACGATTTTGATAGTATATGACCTTTTAGAGAACATCAGCTACATCCTGAAATATACCCACACTAGGTTGTAAACCATGATTAATAAATAAGTAAAGGTCTTCTTTTCCTGAAGCTAATGTGTCTTAAAGTGAGAACCCAAAAAAAGCTAAAGTAGGTATTCACAGATACTCTCTTGAGAAATTAGGAAGAAGAGCAAAATAAGTTGACAGGCATGTTTTGTTACTCCATTTTGAAGACCTAAAAAGCTTCTTCTCTCTTAATTTTCTATTTCCAAACCACAGCATTTTCCTGTTTAGCATGAATGAAGAAAACAGGTCTTTCTCTTTTTTGTTTTTCCCACTGAGAATATGGAATGGGTCACTCAGTTATTGCAGGAAGGATTCGTGAGGACATTTCAAGCACAACTAATTAAAGAAGTGTTTCCTGATATTTGTATATTTGTATTTAACTACATTAGAAAGAACTAAATATAAAATGCTACAGACAAGAACAAACAGAATTACTCAGAATAGTGGGGGGAAAGCAGTTTGAGCAAACGTTAAGAAGGTTTGGATAAAATGGGAGTTAAGTTGTCTTTTCCACAGCACTCTTTTTTAAACTTTGTCAGTTGGTAGAAAAAAAGTCTTCAATGTTAAAAACAACTCTATGAGCAAAACATTGACCTGTCACACTCTAGAACTGGGCACGGTCTAAATAGAACTTTCTGTAATAATGGAAATGTTCTATACCTGTGATGTCCCAATAAGGTGGCCAACAGCCACATGTGAAATTCCATAAAAGTAACTAGAATTCAATAGAATTAACAATTCAGTTCCTTAGTTGCAGTGGCCACATTTTAAGTGCCTAAGAGTAAACTGGCTAGTGGCTACCATTATTGGACAGCACAGTTCCAGAATCTAGGAAAGACATTTAGGTATGCACTGAATATACATATTCAAAGCTTGCCAAATAAGAGTGGAAATGGAAAATGTTTCCAAACAACTTCTGTGGAGCATGAGGAAAAAAGGTCCACTTTGTATCATTTGGGGGATTTTTTTCCTCTTTCCATCAAGTTTCAGCCAATAATTAAAACAAGTTAGCAGAATTTTTGATACCAACGCCTTGAACAAATTCTTGAGTCTTCCCCTGGAGAATTCCCTTGATACGATTTTACACAACCTATCCATAGAAAGTACACTTTCCAAGCACCCAATGTATGTTTTTCGTGTGAATTCATTTCTCTGGTCCTTTGAGTATATTTATAATGGAAATTCCCCTTACATAAAGCCTATCTATATCTTAGTAACCACACTTTCCAAGGCTGTTCCATGAAGCAGGTTTCTCTATGTAGTTTTGTCCATTTCTGCAGCTCAGCCCACTCAATAAGTTTTCCAAACTGGCAAGAAAGATAAAAACAGACAAAGTCCTTTATTGTACAGGTAAGCCTCTGGAATGTCTTTACTTTCCTATGAGAGCTGACACAAAGCAGGGATTCAAATGACTCCAGGTCAAGGTCTGAAGGCCAACCACAGATTTCTGCCCACTTTTCAGCCCATGGGTATCACAGTCCACATGTGTATGATGGAGTTTATTCATAAATTAATCCATACAATGTATATCAAGTGTAGTATGTGTGGATTTTATGTGACAGAAGAGATATCCTTAACTAGCTTCGGTTTCATGCTCAGGGTCACCACTTCTATAACGTTCTTATAACCTTAGAATTAAAGTGAGGCCAGAAGCTTTCAAAAGCATTCTTCCATATATACCTTCCACAGAAGAAGTTCCTGGAAATGATTTGCTTTACTCTTCTGGGGTCTGCTCCAGTCTGGGCAGGTGGGAAACAGCCTAGCAGCTCAATTCCCTTCAAGGGAATCCCTTCAAGAAGGAAGACAGACTGGGGCCAACTAGGGTTCAGGTCTGCCTTAAGGTAGACTTGAGGAGATCATGTTTGCTGATTTCCACAAACTCATCATCATTATCAGCACCTGAACCATCTTCAACCAGAGATTAGACATTGCCTTTGAGTGAACTGTATTTGGATTTAGCCTCTTATGGAACCTGACTGTTGATAAACATTTTAGTAAACACATCACCTTTTTGAAAATTGCTTAATGCATTTTATTACATACAGGGCACTGTTCATAAATCCATGTTTATATGACCTCTAATATAATTACCAATGTAAATAACTCCCTAAGCTGGTTGTTTGCTTACTAGACACATGCTTTACCTCCAAGGTACCTGAAGAGCATTTGGTCCATTACCTTCATACTTACTGGGCCAGTTTCGAAACAAGCGCAGACACAAATCCAAACCCTTATTCCTAAGGTTGAACCCAAGCCAGATGGGCCCCATGGGAAGAAATAAGAAAAAATGAAATAAGCCCAGGCCAACATTATGATTAAATGTGTCTCAAGCTCAACATTTTAGCTCAAAAAAAAAAATTAAACAAGGTCATGTTTGAAATATACATGAATTGTAGCAGCATGTAAGTGTGGGAAACAAAAAAAAAAAGATGAGGGAGGGTAAAATGTCCATAGAAGAGTTCACACTTAATACAGGGAGTCTTCCACAGAGAGTTAGCAAGCCCAGGTTTAGAGCAGACATTGGCAAACTATGTACAGCCAAATCTGTCCACCTGCTTTTATAAATAAAGTTTTATTAGAACACGGCCACACCAGTTGGTGTACATATTGTCCATGGCTGCTTTCGGGTATAAGGCAGAGTTATGATAGAGGTCATGTGGCCCCAAACCTGAAAATATTTACTGCCTGAACCTGAAGAGAAAAAATTTGCTGACCTGGTGTTTAGAGATTTTTCTGAAAACAGTCATTATTGGGGCTCCCAAAGCAATTATTTTTTCTGGTTAAAAATGAATGTTGGGAAAATTGAACTGTGTCTGTATGTCCCTTACAGAGCAGCATGTGTGTTATCAGTCTAAAAGGCAGCTCTCAAGTCTCATCACTTTGTTGCCATAAGTTCTGAGAACAATTATTTCTTTGTTAACGTTTGGTAAACTTATCTTTAGGAACTTTCAAAGAAGGTTGGGCACATCTGTGAAGTTGAATTTCAAAATAGGTTGAAATCTAAACTTGGGATTCTCCTGGTGGGTAGCTAGAATAACAATGTATTTGCCTAGAGGCTTTTCAAGGGGATGTTGCTGATTGGTACTTTGTCCTACAGGCCATGGAAGTGAACTTGAAAAACAGGCATAATTGCCTATCCAAGTCTTCACCATAAATAATCATTTTTTAAAAGGTTCCAGTAACTTACCCACTAGGAAAGAAAAAAAAAAAAAAAAAAAAGGAAAGTGGGACAATGATGCAGTGGCTTTGCTCCAAAATCATCATGTGTAATGTCATGCTGCCATCTGCAGTATTTTATTTCAGTATTTTCACCCAAACAGAATTTTAATGAGCTCTATAGACATGTGGTCATTCTACTGAGGGAGAAACATTTTGCCAGCACAACAGTAAGAGAAAGTTTTTGACCAATATTTTCCCTTTAGTCACGGTCCCGATTCCTTCCCACCCACACGCAGCATTTTTAAGTTTGTCCCGTTTCTTGATGATGCTTTTGTACATGTGGTGATGTTAAATCTGAAAGTGAATCAACGTGCTGTACCTAATAGAGGGGCCCTGAAACTGCTCAGAAATACTGTGATTTGGTGTCAGCTCACACTCATGCAACTGCTAAGTGGGAAGCAACGGGTGGGAATGTGGCCACAGCAGGGGTGAGACCCTAACTCCAGCACAGCCCAGTTTAAAAAAAAAAAACTTTGGTAAATCTGGGGGTTAAGGAATCTACAGGGAGTACTGTCTTCAGGAGCACATATACGAAACTTAGACTGATATGGAGAAGATCGGCATGGCTCCTGAGCAGGGACGAGGCACAAATTCCTGAAGTGCTCCATTATTTATGTATATTCAAAGGGGATGTATTCATTTGCTAGGGCGGCTGCAACAAAGTACCACAGACTGGGCCACTTAAACCACAGAAGATTATTGTCCCACAGTTCTGGAGGCTGCAAGTCCAAGATCAAGGTGTCAGCAGGTTTGGTTTTTTTCTGAGGCCTCTCTCCTTGGCTTATAGATGGCCATCTTCTCCGTGTCTTCTCAGGGTCTCCCCTCTGTGTGTCTGTGTCCTAATGTCTTTTTATAAGGACACCAGTCATTAGATTAGAGCCACCTTGATGACCTCATTTAGCCTTAAATACCTCTTTAAAGGCCTGTCTCAAAATACAGTTGCATTCTGAGCTACTGGGGGTGAGGACTTCAACATATATATGGAAAGAGGGGATACAATTCATTCCATAACAGGAAGTAGGTTAAATAAAGTATTTGCTTCTAATGTTTGGATCTAAAATGAAGAGAATACAATAAGAAACAAGGTATTAGGATGCCCAGAAAGAAAAAAGGAAGCGAGAGAGGGAGGTGAAGGAAGGAAGGAAAGAAGAGAGGAAGGGAGGGAGGGAGGGAGGGAGGGAGGGAGGGAGGAAAAAGCTTGAAGAATGGCTAGACTCTAAATTGGTCCAAACAAGAGACCTTACTTAAGGAATTCTCCCCATCTATACCTACTAGGAGGAGGAAGAAGTCTAAAACAAGAGAAGACGGTGAAAATTGGATGATCCCAGACATTAAGTCCACTCATCTTTGCCTGTTATGCCCTATACAGTCCAATAGTGTCTTGAAGCTGCTATGTCACTATGGCTACCAAATATTCTATCGCTCTGAAATTTTTTATGCTCCCTGCTATGTGTACAACTTGGGCTAGAAAGTTTACATACATTATCTAATTTGATAATCATATTTGCAAACTCTTCAACCACTAAATGCACTTCGACCACTAAATGCACGTACAGAGGGATGTTTTGTGCACAAATGGTCATAAAATGTGTAAACCATATGAACGATATTTTGTAACCATTTTGTTTTATGCTATTAGGAAAAGCCATAGACTGCAACTCAAAAAGAGTAAATTATGAACTGAACAGTTTTATGTTATTTTGTCTTGCAATTTTGCAGCAGTTGATATATTCTGGCCGTGAGGGTTTTAGACATCCGTTCACATGTTGCTTAGTTGTTGTTTTTTTTCCACTGATAATTTTGAATCATAAAACGCATAGAGTCACAGACAATACAACATTTAGGCCCCCATCTAATAATCCCAGACAACAACTGAAGTCTACCTGAAGCAGCCACTATTAGCAACAACAACCAAAAAAAAGATGTATTTTTCATTTATGGAAAAAAACGCAAATAAAGAATAATTGCTCCTTATAGGCATAATTCCAATCACTGCTACAAACGGGGAAACACGCTGATAGTAGGCGGTCCACTTAGCTTACAAGATGGAACCCTTTGGTGTAAACATTTTGTGGGCTAATACCGCTCTCTAGTGGTGCATACTAAGTACTTCACATTCAATTGCAAAGAGTCACTGTCTGAACCCCTGACGGTATTCCTGGTCTCCTTTTATCCATTTTATTACTCCTCTGATCTCTAATAAAAATACAGAGAACCTGATATGTGCACATAAACACTGTGGAATCTACATGTTATTTAAACTTATAAATGACGTTTTTCTAGGTGTTCAAACCTTAGACCCGGCCAAGAGGGAACTGCTTGGCCCCGTGATTTAGAGAGGGTTCAGCTCTGGCTTCTCCTGGCTGTGCCCCTCCCTGCAGATCAAGGCGCACTGGGACGCGCCCAAACCCAAGCCTTTTTCTTCCTGCTACCCGCCGCTATCTCACGTCCACCCCCAGTTCCACTTCCTTGCATCATATTAATGCACCAGTGCTCTCATTTTGCCTGAGGTTTTGATGAATAACAGCAAGCTCCCGCCGCCCAGATATCATTTGCATTAGAGAAGCTTCCCGAAATACCATGACACACCCCTTCCCAGCAATAATAATGCAAGGGAATTTTAAGATACGAAAGCAGACCCATGGGATAACTTTTCTCACCCCTTCAAATCATACAGGGTGTCTGCAAGGACCCTGGAGCTTTTTCCAAACCTTAGACCTCTGCTGTCATCTTCAGGAAGTTTGTCCTAACTGCACGTTCTACCGGAGATGTTTACTTCATCAAAACTGTTACACAGAGTTTTAAGTTCTAGACATCTGCTGTACAACATCGTGCCTATAGCTAACAGTGCTGTGTTGTGCGCTTCAATAAATGTTAAGAGGGTAGACCTCATGTTGAGTGTTCTTACAATAAATAAATAAAAGCTGTTTGAAATAGAGAGAGAGAGGGAGGGTGAGGAGGGAGGGAGGAAGGAAAGAAGGAAGGAAGGAAGGAAGGAAGGAAGGAAGGAAGGAAGGAAGGCAGGCTGGCTACCAGGAGGAACCTATCTGAATCTTGCAACAGAGCCAGCTAAGAAAAGAGTGGCTGGCTGGCATCTATTTTATGGTATTTCACAAATCTTGTAACACTTTCTATTTGCTACTCTATCAAATAATAGAATAAGAAAAATAGCTAACATTACATCTATAATGTAGATAAATATAAGTAATAAAAGCATATAAATGTCCTGTTTTTTTAATATATAACAAAACTATATGACCTAGATTACATATACACATCCTACAGTAAGAACAGCTGACACATAAGGTGTTTACTATGTGGCTGGCAGGGTTCTCTGTACTTTATCATTGTTGCCATGTTTACACGTTTGTCTCAACAACTCCATGAGATGGATACTATTATTAGCTCTCTCTGTTTTACAGAGGAGGACACTGAGATTCTGAGAACCTCACTCGTCTAAAGTTCCCCTGCTAGTGACTAGTCGAGCTTGGATTTGAGCCGTGTATATCTGCCTTCAGAGTCCGCATTCCTCACCACGGGGTGAACGCCTGTCATTTCAGCAAGCTGCATGATAAGGAGAAAGCATGATGCATGAAACAGGAAAAAATAGACCTAGCATCACCCCTGTGTTCATTGAAAAATATTGCTAGGCACTGAGAAAGCAGAGGTGAATAAGATAAGCAAAGCCTTGGGGCTTCCCTGGTGGCGCAGTGGTTGCACGTCCGCCTGCCAGTGCAGGGGAACCGGGTTCGCGCCCCGGTCCGGGAGGATCCCACGTGCCGCGGAGGGGCTGGGCCCGTGAGCCGTGGCCGCTGAGCCTGCGCGTCCGGAGCCTGTGCTCCGCAACGGGAGAGGCCACAACAGAGGGAGGCCCGCATACCACAAAAAAAAAAAAAAAAAAAAAAAAAAGGTA
>NC_041214.2:145713122-145714934 GCF_002837175.3 Physeter macrocephalus
CGTCCGGAGCCTGTGCTCCGCAACGGGAGAGGCCACAACAGAGGGAGGCCCGGAATACAAAAAAAAAAAAAAAAAAAAAAAAAGATAAGCAAAGCCTTGCTCACTACCATACATGCTGATATGAAGATCAACAGAAAATAGACGTTTAAAATAAAGGAATGTATGTGTGATAAGGATAGCTTATAAAATAGATAGCTATGTTGAGAATCACAGTAGAGTGATGTGATAGAAAGTGTCTGAGAAGCCATTTTATATTGGGAGGTCGGAAAGAGGTAATATTAAGCTAGAGCCAATCTAAAAATTTAATCTAACTCTATGAAATTCTATGGAATTAGAGAGAGCATTCCAGAAATAGGTAAGAGCTGGTACAAAAACCCTGAGGGAGGGAAGCATCTCGACTTGCTTGAGCACAAACAAACCTCACTGTCAGGAGTGAAGAAGGGGAGGGAGAAGGTGCAGGACGGAGGTCTGAGAGCCAGGCATGGCTGACCCATGGAGGGTCTGCAATATTCCACACATGGGGATTTTACAGTAGGTGAGAAGACAAGCTTTTGGAAGGCTTCAAGACTATTATAAAAATCACGTGGCTGCCTGTGGAGAAAGGTGTGAAGGAGCAGAGAATAGAAGGAAGCAGGATACCCAGTCAAAAATCACTTGCAAGAGGGCATCAGGATGCCTTCAACTAGTAATGAGGACGGACACTTCTAGAGGGATCTGTCATGTATGTTGTGGCCATGGAGTCTACAGGTGTCGCTGATGCTTTCAATATGGAAGTGAAGGGGGGAGAGACAAATTGAAAATAATGCTTGGATATAGGGAATTGCTTTGGCCTGGGGAGGAAATCTTTATGAGGAAGGGCAGTAAATCCAGTGCTATGTTGCAAGACCCAGGTGGGGAAGCCCATTCCGTCTTTCTGATCATGTGACTGTGGTCAAGCTACTAAACCACGCTGAGCCCCACTGTGCTCACCTGTAAAAGTGCTGACCAGACCCCTATGCACAACTTCTCTGAGTCTATGTGGGATGTATTGCAGTTTGTACAGAATGGGTTTAAAACCTTATAAGCCCATGAGTAATGATAAAACTACACATTAGCTTACTTTGGGTGATCCTGTGTAAACACACACACACACACACACACACACACAACTGCATTTAACCTTCAAAGGAAATGTCCATAAATGAAGTTACATTCTGCAGTCACAATACTGCTACCACATTACTGGTTTAAAATGAATTTTTAGGTTATGTAATTCTGAAAACGTTAGAGAGAAAATTCCTCTAGACAACAGAAGTATCATCCACTTGTGGACGGATAGACACTTTTTTTAACATCTTTATTGGAGTATAATTGCTTTACAATGGTGTGTTAGCTTCTGCTTTATAACAAAGTGAATCAGCTATACGTATACATATATCCCCATATCTCCTCCCTCTCCTGTCTCCCTCCCACCCGCCCTATCTACTCTTCTAGGTGGTCACAAAGCACGAAAGTGATCTCCCTGTGCTATGAGGCTGCTTCCCACTAGCTATTATTTTACATTGGATTGTGTATATATGTACATGCCACTCTCTCACTTCATCCCAGCTTACACTTTCCCCTCCCCGTGTCCTCAAGTCCATTCTCTGCCTCTGTGTCTTTAACCTGTCCTGCCCCTAAGCTTGTTCAGAACCATTTTCTTTTTTTGGATATGATATGTATGTGTTAGCATATGGTATTTGTTTTTCTCTTTCTGACATACTTCACTCTGTATGACAGTCTCTATGTCCATCCACCTCACTACAAACAACTCAATTTCATTTATTTTTATAG
>NC_041214.2:145715048-145716531 GCF_002837175.3 Physeter macrocephalus
TAGTTTTTTAAGGAACCTCCATACTGTTCTCCATAGTGGCTGTATCAATTTACATTCCCACCAACAGTGCAGGAGGGTTCCCTTTTCTCCACACCCTCTCAGGCATTTATTGTTTGTAGATTCTTTGATGATGGCCATTCTGACCCATGTGAGGTGATACCTCACTGTAATTTTGATTTGCATTTCCCAAGTGATTAATGATGTTGAGCATTCTTCCATGTGTTTGTTGGCAATCGGTATATCTTCTTTGTAGAAATGTCTATTTAGGTCTTCTGCCCATTCCTGGATTGCGTTGTTTGTGTTTTTGATATTGCCCTTCATAAGCTGCTTGTAAATGCTGGAGATTAATTCTTGGTCAGTTGCTTCGTTTGCAAATATTTTCTCCCATTCTGAGGGTTGCCTTTCCATCTTTTTTATGGTTTCCTTTGCTGTGCAAAAGCTTGTAAGTTTCATTAGGTGCCATTTGTTTATTTTTTGTTTTATTTCCATTTCTCTAGGAGGTGGGTCTAAAAGGATCTTGCTGTGATTTATGTCATAGATTGTTCTGCCTATGTTTTCCTCTAAGAGGTTGATAGTATCTGGCCTTACAATTAGGTCTTTAACCCATTTTCTGTTTATTTTGTGTATGGTGTTAGGGAGTGCTCTAATTTCATTCTTTTACATGTAGATATCCAGTTTCTCCAGCACCACTTATTGAAGACGCTGTCTTTTCTCCTGTGTCCTGCTACTTTACCAGATTAATTGATTAGTTCTAGTGGTTTCCTGGTAGCATCTTTAGGATACTCTATGTATAGGATCTTGTCATCTACAAACAGTGACAGTTTTACTTCTTCTTTTCTGATTTGGATTGCTTTTATTTCTTTTTCTTCTCTGATTGCTGTGGCTAAAACTTCCAAAGCTATGTTGAATAATAGTGGTGAGAGTGGGCAACCTTGTCTTGTTCCTGATCTTAGAGGAAAAGTTTTCAGTTTTTCACCATGGATAGCGAAGTTTGCTGTGGGTTTTGCATATATAGCCTTTATTATGTTGAAGTAAGTTCCCTCTAAGCCTACTATCTGGATGGTTTTTATCATAAATGGGTGTTGAATTTTGTTGAAAGCTTTTTCTGCATCTATTGAGATGATCATATGGTTTTTCTCCTTCAATTTCTTATCATGGTGTATCACATTGATTGATTTGCAAATAATGAAGAATCCTTGCATTCCAGGGATAAACCCCACTTGATAATGGTGTATGCTCCTTTTAATGTGTTGTTGGATTCTGTAGGATTTCTGCATCTATATTCATCAGTGATATTTTTCTGTAGTTTTCTTCTTTAGGGACATCTTTCTCTGGTTTTAGTAACAGGGTGATGGTGACCTCTTAGAATGAGTTCGGAAGTGTTCCTCCTTCTGCTATATTTTGGAAGAGTTTGAGAAGGATAAGTGTTAGCTCTTCTCTAAATGTTTGATAGAATTCACCTGTGAAGCCATCTGGTCCTGGG
>NC_041214.2:145716941-145738984 GCF_002837175.3 Physeter macrocephalus
CTTATAAATATCAATTAAGTCCATCTTGTTTAATGTATCATTTAAAGCTTGTGTTTCCTTATTTATTTTCATTTTGGATGATCTGTCCTTTGGTGAAAGTGGAGTGTTAAATTCCCCTACTATGATTGTGTTACTGTCAATTTCCTCTTTTATGGCTGTTAGCATTTGCCTTATGTATTGAGGTGCTGCTATGTTGGGTGCCTAAATGTTTACAATTGTTATATCTTCCTCTTGGATTGATCCCTCGATCATTATGTAGTGTCCTCTTTGTCTCTTGTAATAGTCTTTGTTTTAACGTCTATTTTTTCTGATATGAGAATTGCTACGCTTCCTGCCTACAGAAGTTCCTTTAGCATTTGTTGTAAAGCTGGTTTTTTGGTGCTGAATTCTCTTAACTTTTGCTTGTCTGTAAAGGTTTTGATTTCTCCATCGAATCTGAACGAGATCCTTGCTGGGTAGAGTAATCTTGGTTGTAGGTTTTTTTCCCTTTCATCACTTTAAATATGTCCTGCCACTCCCTTCTGGCTTGCAGAGTTTCTGCTGAAAGATCAGCTGTTAACCTTATGGGGAATCCCTTGTATAATATTTGTTGTTTTTGCCTTGCTGCTTTAATATTTTTTCTGTATATTTAATTTTTGCCAGCTAGATTAATATGTGTCTCAGCATGTTTCTCCTTGCATTTATCCTGTATGGGAATCTCTGTGCTTCCTGGACTTGATTGACTATTTCCTTTCCCATATTAGGGAAGTTTTCAACTATAATCTCTTCAAATATTTTCTCAGTGCCTTTCTTTTTCTCTTCTTCTGGGACCCCTATATTTCGAATGTTGGTGCACTTAATGTTGTCCCAGAGGTCTTTGAGATTGTCCTCAATTCTTATCATTCTTTTTTCTTTATTCTGCTCTGAGGTAGTTATTTCCACTATTTTATCTTCAAGGTCACTATCCGTTCTTCTACCTCAGTTATTCTGCTATTGATTCCTTCTAGAGAATTTTTTAAATCATTTATTTTGTTGTTCATCATTGTTTTTTTGCTCTTTAGTGCTTCTCGGTCCTCTTAAAAGTTTCTTGTGTTTTCTCGAATCTATTTCCAAGATTTTGGAACATCTTTAATATCATTACTGTGAATTCTTTTTCAGGTAGACTGTGTATTTCTTCTTCATTTGTTTGGTCTGGTGGGTCTTTACCTTTCTCCTTCATCTGCTGTGTATTTCTCTGTCTTCTCATTTTTTTTTAAACTTACTTTGTTTGAGGTCCCCTTTTCACAGGCTGCAGGTTCGTAGTTCCCATTGTTTTTGCTGTCTGCCCCCAGTGGGTGAGGTTGGTTCAGTGGCTTGTGTAGGCTTCCTGGTGGAGGTGATTGGTGCCTGTGTTCTGGTGGGTGGGGCTGGATCTTGTCTTTCTGGTGGCAGGGCCACATCTGGCATTGTGTTTTGGGGTGTCTGTGAAGTTAGCCACCCATTATAACAAGCACTAAAAAATATAGTAAAAAAAAGGACAGACAGAACCCTAAGACACATGGTAAAAGCAAAGCTATACAGACAAAATCACACAAAGAAGCATACAGATACATACTCACAAAAACAGAAAAAGGAAAAAAATATATATGTTTAAAAAAAGGAAGAGAGCAACCAAATTAATAAACAAATCTACTAATGATAATAAGCTCTAAATATTAAACTAAGACAAACATAAAACCAGAAACAAATTAAATGCAGAAAGCAAACCCCAAGTCTGCAGTTGTTCCCAAAGTCCACTGCCTCAATTTTGGAATAATTTATTGTCTTTTCAGGTATTCCACAGATGCAGGGTACAACAAGTTGACTGTGGAGATTTAATCTGCTGCTCCTGAGGCTGCTGGGAGAGATTTCCCTTTCTCTTCTTTGTTTGCACAGCTCCCGGGGTTCAGCTTTGGATTTAGCCCCACCTGTGCATGTAGGTCGCCTGAGGACATCTGTTCCCCGCCGAGACAGGACAGGGTTAAAGTAGCAGCTTATTAGGGGGCTCAGGCTCACTCAGGCCAGGGAGAGGGAGGGGTACAGAATGCAGGGCGGGCCTGCAGCAGCAGAGGTCAGCATGACATTGCAACAGCCTGAGGTGCACCGTGTGTTCTACCAGGGAAGTTTTCCCTGGATCACGGGACCCTGGCAGTGGCAGGCTGCATAGGCTCCCGGGAGGGGAGGTGTGGACAGTGACGTGTGCTTGCACACAGGCTTCTTGGTGGCGTCAGCAGCAGCCTTAGCATTTCATGTCCAGCTCTGGTGTCTGCGCTAATAGCCGCACCTCGCGCCCGTCTCTGGAGCTTGTTTAGGTGGTGCTCTGAATCCCCTCTCCTCGTGCACCCTGAAACAGTGGTCTCTTGCCTCTTAGGCAGTTCCAGACTTTCTCCTGGACTCCCTCTCAGCTAGCTGTGACGCACTATCCCCCTTCAGGCTGTGTTCACACAGCCAACCCCAGTCCTCTCCCAGACCCCACCTGTCCCGGTGGGTGAGCAGAAAAGCTTCTCGGGCTGGTGAGTGCTCATTTTTTTTTTAATTTACTGTGTTTGGGGTCTCTTTTTCACAGACTGCAGGTTCATAGTTCCCATTGTTTTTGTTGTCTGTCCCCAGTAGGTAAGGTTGGTTCACTGGTTTGTGTAGGCTTCCTGGTGGAATCGACTGCTGCCTGTGTTTTGGTGGATGAGGTTGGATCTTGTCTTTCTGGTGGACAAGACAGTGTCCAGTGGTGTGTTTTGGGGTGTCTGTGACCTTATTATGATGTTAGGAAGCCTCTCTGCTAATGGGCGGGGTTTTATTCCTGTCTTGTTAGTTTTTTGGCATAGGGTGTCCAGCACCATAGCTTGCTGGTTGTTGAGTGGAGCTTGGTCTTGGCATTGAGATGGAAATCTCTGGGAGAGCTTTCACCATTTGATATTATGTGGAACCAGGAGGTCTCTGATGGACCAATGTCCTGAACTCAGCTCTCCCATATCAGAGACTCAGACCTGACACCTGGACAGAGCACCAAGACTATGTCAGCCACATGGCTCAGAAGAAAAGGGAGAAAAAAAAAAAACGAAAGAAAGAAAAAAATATATATAATAAATAAAGTTATTAAAATAAAAAATATTATTAAAAATAAAAATTAAAAAGTAATTAAAAAGAGAAAAAAAAGAAAGAAAGAAAGAAGAGAGCAACCAAACGAAAAAACAAATCCACCCATTATAACAAGCACTAAAAAATATAGTAAAAAAAAGGACAGACAGAACCCTAAGACACATGGTAAAAGCAAAGCTATACAGACAAAATCACACAAAGAAGCATACAGATACATACTCACAAAAACAGAAAAAGGAAAAAAATATATATGTTTAAAAAAAGGAAGAGAGCAACCAAATTAATAAACAAATCTACTAATGATAATAAGCTCTAAATATTAAACTAAGACAAACATAAAACCAGAAACAAATTAAATGCAGAAAGCAAACCCCAAGTCTGCAGTTGTTCCCAAAGTCCACTGCCTCAATTTTGGAATAATTTATTGTCTTTTCAGGTATTCCACAGATGCAGGGTACAACAAGTTGACTGTGGAGATTTAATCTGCTGCTCCTGAGGCTGCTGGGAGAGATTTCCCTTTCTCTTCTTTGTTTGCACAGCTCCCGGGGTTCAGCTTTGGATTTAGCCCCACCTGTGCATGTAGGTCGCCTGAGGACATCTGTTCCCCGCCGAGACAGGACAGGGTTAAAGTAGCAGCTTATTAGGGGGCTCAGGCTCACTCAGGCCAGGGAGAGGGAGGGGTACAGAATGCAGGGCGGGCCTGCAGCAGCAGAGGTCAGCATGACATTGCAACAGCCTGAGGTGCACCGTGTGTTCTACCAGGGAAGTTTTCCCTGGATCACGGGACCCTGGCAGTGGCAGGCTGCATAGGCTCCCGGGAGGGGAGGTGTGGACAGTGACGTGTGCTTGCACACAGGCTTCTTGGTGGCGTCAGCAGCAGCCTTAGCATTTCATGTCCAGCTCTGGTGTCTGCGCTAATAGCCGCACCTCGCGCCCGTCTCTGGAGCTTGTTTAGGTGGTGCTCTGAATCCCCTCTCCTCGTGCACCCTGAAACAGTGGTCTCTTGCCTCTTAGGCAGTTCCAGACTTTCTCCTGGACTCCCTCTCAGCTAGCTGTGACGCACTATCCCCCTTCAGGCTGTGTTCACACAGCCAACCCCAGTCCTCTCCCAGACCCCACCTGTCCCGGTGGGTGAGCAGAAAAGCTTCTCGGGCTGGTGAGTGCTGATTGGTACCAATCCTCTCTGAGGGAATCTCTCTGCTTCACCCTCTGCACCCCTGTTGTTGCATTCTCCTCTGTGGCTCCAAAGCTTCCCCCCACCCCCTGCCCACCCCCCATCTCAGCCAGTGAAGGGGCTTCCTAGTGTGTGGAAACTTTTCCTCCTTCACAGCTCCCTCCCAGAGGGGTAGGTTCCGTCCCTATTCTTTTGTCTCTGTTTTTTGTTGTTTTTTTTTTCTTTTGCCCTACACAGGTATGTGGGGAGTTTCTTGCCTTTTGGGAAGTCTGAGGTCTTCTGCCAGCATTCAGTAAGTGTTCTGTAGGAGTTGTGCCACATGTAGATGTATTTCTGATATATTTGTGGGGAAGAAGGTGATCTCCACATCTTACTCCTCTGCCATCTTGAAGGTCCCTCCCACATAGACATTTTTAATTGGTTCTTTTTCACTTGACTTTGCCATTGTTCTGTACACCAGTTTCCATCAAGTATTGGACCTATTGGGCTCAATTCTTTTCCTCAAGTTATTTTTTTAGAGGTTTCTGTGAGGTTTGAGAATTATTGCTGGGATACTTGGGTTTCCTAAAGAAAATTCCAGGGAATCAAAAAATTCTGAACATAGGGAATTAGAAATACGAAATGGAAAGACATATTCCATCCTCTGAGAAAACATGCAGAATTATCAATTATATGAAGCTAAGCTCCACTTAAAACTTGGTCCCTCAAATATCATATGATATCACTTATATGTGGAATTTTTTTTAATGCTACAATGAACTTATTTACAAAACAGAAACAGACTCAGAGACATAGAAAACAAATTATGGTTACCAAATGGAAGGGGAGAGGGAGGGGTAAATTAGCAGCTTGGGATTAACAGATACACACTACTATATGTAAAATAGATAAACAACAAAGTCCTACTTTATGGCACAGGAAACTGTATTCAATACCTTGTAATAACCTATAATGGAAAAGAATCTGAAAAAGAATATACATATATAATTGAATAATTTTGCTATACACCAGAAACTAACACAACATTGTAAATCAACTATACTCCAATTTAAATAAATAAATAAAACTTGGTCCCTCTCTCCACTGTCAGAGGGAGACTGTCAGAGCAGGGTGGGAATATTCCTGCCCTGTTCCTTAGAACTTTCATAGAATTTCCACTTTCTGGTTTGCTTCCTCCAAATACTTGGAGGCAAGTGAATTATTCATGTTACAAAATCCACCAAATCATCTATATTTGAGCAAACTGATTAGATTTTTGATAAACCTTGTTGTGCAATAAACACCATACACTTGGTGATCTAATTTTTTAAGACTTTTGAAGACCTGGTACTTTAGGGTCTGTTGCAGTATTAATTTGTGCACCCAGTAGTGGGCTGTATTCATCTATCCAAGTTGGCTCTACTTTCTAATATTTCTATTGTTGGAGATTCAGGCATTGACCAAGAGGTTGAACTATCTACCTCCTTGAAACCCTATGCCACCATTAGAAACAAGAACATGATTTGTTTCTCAAAGTAAAGTAATGATCAATATCTTTATAATCATAACAGTAGGTACTTATATAGTGTTTTATATGTGCCAAACACTGTTCCACACACTTATTCTCACAATAACTTATAAGGTTATTGTCCCATTTTCCAGAAGAAGAAACTGAGGCAAAGAAAGTTGAAATAACTTTCTCAAGTTCAGAGCTGCCTGCCTCCAGAGTCCATTTTAAGAAACTTGAGAGCACAAACCTGTTTCTTGGAATAAAGGAAACACAGCCAAAATTTCACACAAAATTTCTAACAGCATGTCACCTTTTATAAAGTCTAAAATCTAGAATGACCAAGATCTGAAAGACTGACAACTCCAAGTGCTGACAAGGATGTGAAGCAACAGGAACTCTCATGCATTGCTGGTGGGAATGCAAAATATGGAAGACAGTTTTATGGTTTCTTACAAAACTAAACATACTCTTACTGCACGATCCAGCAGTCATGCTCCTTGGTATTTACACAAAGGAGGTAAAGATGTATGTCCACACAAAAACATGTTCATGAATATTTATAGCAGCTTTATTCATAATTGCCAAAACTTGGAAGCAACTAAGATGTCCTTCAGTAGGTGAATGATAAATAAACTGTGGTACTGCCAGAAAATGGGATATTATTCAGCCCTAAAAAGAAATGAGCCATTAAGTCATGAAATGGCATGGAAGAAATTTAAATGCATATTATTAAGTGAAAGAAGCCAATCGGAAAAGACTATGTACTATGTGTTTCCAATGATATGATTCCTGGAAAAAGCAAAACTATGAAGACACTAAAAAGATCAGTTGTTGCCAGGTGTTGGAAGCTCTAGATGTGGGGGAGATGAATAGGTGGATCACAGATGATTTCTAGGGTAGTAAAAATACTCTAGATAAAACGATAAAGATGGATACATGACAGTATACATTTGTCCAAACCCATTGGCTGTACAAAACCAAGTGTGAATCCTAAGGTAAACTAGGGACTTTGATAATTATGACCTCCCAACATAGACTCAGCAGTGATAACAAACATACCACTCTGGTGGAGAATGTTGATAACAGATGAGACTATGGATGTGTAGGGGTAGAGGGTATATGGGAAACCTCTCTCTTTTTTTCCTATCAATTTTGTCATGAACCTAAAACTGCTCTAAACAAATTAGTATTTTTTAAGTTTAACATTCCAGTCAAGAGGTGTGAATACCAATATTGTTAAGCACTTGGCAACCTTGAACTTGACCTTTAGAGTGTGACCCTCTAAGAGGCAATCTTACTGTTATAACAGGCTCTCTGTTCATAGTACCAAGAGGATGGTATTTTCAGAAGCAAGACGATTAAAACAGAGGATGGCTAAGAGGATACGGCTCTCAGCCAATTTAACTGATCCGTCTACCAAGAAATTAGAAAGAGTATATCCAGAGAGAGATTGTGCATCTTTTACAAGAACATCAAAGGTGTTTTTATGGCTTCATAACATTGATGTTTTCTTCCAAAAATTGGCATAATTTCTAACAAAATAGCAAACTGTATGTTTACACACCAAAATAACTAGTTGAGAAATAGAAATAGTCAATAAGTCAGTCATTTTATCACTGCTATTTTAACTAACTCGGTTGAATGGACCATTGCTTTGCTAAGAAGTAGATAATCTACTCTCACCTTGAAGGTAGAAGGACTAATGGCCAAGTAAATATTTCTGAAACAGACAGTGTATGAACTTATAGTATTTATAACCCAGTGAAGAAATACATTAATATATGAAGGGATCCAGGCATATATTAGGTTAAATTAAGAAAAAGAAAAGCACGTGGAAATCTTATCATAAAATGAGCTTTGGATAAAAAAGAAAAATCTTCTAAGTAAGTATGAAATTAGGTTCCCTTAATATTTTTTCATTTCTAGCTATAAGGTTCTCGCTTTGTGTACCACTGTTGTATAGAACATCACAGTACAGTATATGACAATTTAATAGATTAATAACCGTGGAAATAACCATTGATGTCTACTAGGCCAAACCCATTCTACAGATTAGAAAACAAAGTCTCAGAGAAGTTACGTAACTTTCCAGTTCATTACTGCTCACTGGTATCAGGGCTAAGACTAGAACCTGGTTCAGTTTCTCTTATAAAAAAACTTTTAGGGCTTCCCTGGTGGCGCAGTGGTTGAGAATCCGCCTGCCGATGCAGGGGACACGGGTTCGTGCCCCGGTCCGGGAAGATCCCACATGCCGCGGAGCGGCTGGGCCTGTGAGCCATGGCCGCTGAGCCTGTGCGTCCGGAGCCTGCGCTCCGCAACGGGAGAGGCCACAACAGTGAGAGGCCAGCATACCGAAAAAAAAAAAAAAAAAAAAAAAACTTTTAAGAGACTTCTTGACAGCTGAAATATAGCCGACCCTTAGTTCTTAGTTGCACCACTTTTCAGCCAGCTCTTCCAAACTCTCCATGTTTGGAGACTTCAAAGAGTCTTAAGATACATTAATTCACTATCTTGACACAGGGAAATCCTGAGACATTCTTCACCTAATACTTCTAAGGGCTGTTGGCTTCCTAGCAGACCTACGAATTCTTAAATGTTATTGAAAAGAACGAGCCCTTATTTTGGATGACGCTTGTAAAAAATATCTGCTGTTCAAAGGAACTTCGTTAAGCTTAGCATGAATGAAAGAGGAAGATTATTATAGGTACCATGCACTAATTAAAAACTCCACCATAGATTATTCTAGGAGTAGACTAAAAATATGTTTCTTTTCCTTTTCCTTTGAAATCATGTGACTAAAACCAGCCATCAGTTAAGGGTGGAGAGATGTTACACTCAAGATTTAAACAGAAAAAATTAAAAAGCCAATTTTTTTTTTTTTTTTTTTTTTTGCGGTACGCGGGCCTCTCACTGCTGCGGCCTCTCCCGTTGCGGAGCACAGGCTCCGGACGCGCAGGCTCAGCGGCCATGGCTCACGGGCCCAGCCGCTCCGCGGCATGTGGGATCTTCCCGGACCGGGGCACGAATCCATATCACCCGCATCGGCAGGCGGACTCTCAACCACTGCGCCACCAGGGAAGCCCAAAAAGCCAATTTTTAACACCTCTGTTCTGTTTATGACTACTATGAGCAAAAGTTTTGTTTAAAAAACTTTAGTTCACAGAAAGGATATAGGAAAGTAATAAATAGAACAGAACATAATACTCTTTAAGTCTAAAAACAGTTTCTGATATCTTATTTGGAAAATGACTGGTTCCCGCTCAAATTTTTTTAATCTCTAAAATTAAATTGTTGCATTTAACTCCTGAAACCAGTTTCTAATCTACATTTTCTCAGCTCCTATTTGCCAGTAAATAGGCTAAGCAAAAAAGCTCACTCTTACAGAGCTGAAACAAATAGAATTTGAAATAACTGAAAGTAGCATCACCAGTCTGGTTACCTGGGTCATCTCAACAACCAGGAATGAATCCTCTGATCCTCATGACAGTTAAAAGGACTAAATAAACAGCTGCTTTTTCAGTAAATAACCCCTCCCCATGCTGTGCCTTGTCTCTGATGTCATAAAGTGCTTAGAAGACATTTTTAACTTAGTTGTGAGACTGGGTTCCAATCATAATTTGGACATAGAAATGCCCTGTAATAATCTTGAAGCTTCAGAAAAAAGAGAGAGAGAGAGAATCTATATGAAGGAAATAATAAGAAATGTAGACTAAGATTTACATGTAAAGATGATCTTAATAGCATTATTATAATAATAAAAAAAAGAAGTAATCTAAGTGGTCAATAAAAATCATCATCATCATCATGATCTTGAAGCTTCTTCCAGAAGCAAGTCTGGAAAATTATTATTCTTGCAATATAGATACATGTTTTCTTCTATTATAAAAAAAAGGAAGTGTTTCAATTAGAGACACGTCCTTCCATGATCCTGAGTGCATCTACCTCATCTAAAGACAGAGCCTCAGGACTTCCTTGGAGGTACAGTGGTTAAGACACCGTGCTTCCACTGCAGGGGGTGCAGTTTGATCCCTGGTCGGGGACCTATGATCCTGCCTGGTGGAATCCATCTAAAAAAGGCAGTGGAATTAAACAAGTTACTAAATATATTCTGATATTCTTATGGAGCACGAAAGTAAAATAGCGCTTTCTTTTTATTTTTTTTTTTTAGGATAGTATATTTTCTGAAAGAAGAAAGTAGGCCCCTTGGATTTTTATCTGGCATTTTCTAAGATCATCCAGGATGTGTTTGGAGTGCAGTCCTGTTCACTTTCATTTCTACGAATCCCACGTCAGAGCTTCTAAAACAGCTCAAGCCCTACGTGCAACTTCTCTTAGTGCCAATGCCAGAGCAGCCCAAGGTCCCCTTCACACAGTTGGACGTGTAACATCATGAATCCAAAACTTCACAGAGTACCTGACCCTCGTATGCAAATGTTATTTCCTGGAGTGAAGAAATGAATGGAAATTCACTTGGTACCAGCAGACTGTCAGTTCCTCTAGTAGCAAAGACTAAATGTATCTGAGGAAGTTTTGGTGAACCAATCAAAAGAGGGGGGGTTTGTTTCTGAACTTGGCTGAGCCCATCTCATGCCTTGTAAATGTCAATGTGTGCGCTTGTGAGCGTCTGACATTACTCAGCAGCACATACTGAAGGCCAAAAATTTGGCCAGAGCCAGGCTGATTAGCATGGATAAAAATATTCCATTTTATCAATATCCATTCTGATTGCCTTCTAGCCTGTTGGCAAAATGCTAAAGCAGCAGGATCTTTAGGAAGCATAAATTCTGAGAGGTTTTCCAAAAATCCAAAATGACACAACCTCATTGTGTAAGACGTAACCCTTCAACTTAAGTTCTTATTTGTCTATTTTTATCCCAACAGATTTTTTTGTAAGCCATGTAAGGCAACGCTCTCTCATTTACAAACATTTGTAAAATGTAATCTAATATAATTCAACAAATAGTTATTGAGAACCTATTACGTGCAAGGCACTTTGTCGGGCTCCATGGGGAATACAAGGTCAAACATAATTATCCTCACTTTGAATTTGCCTGCAATGCAGCAAAAGTTGAGACCTTTCCTGGGAATGAGCTGCTCTTGGGCTGTGAAACCATGATCCATGCTTTAGAAGAGGCATAAACCAAGAGCTACAAGAGTCAAGGAAGAGATTAATTTTGCTGGCGAGGGTTGGCAAAGGATTCTTGAGGACAGAGACATTTTGATCTGGTCCTTTAAGAGTAGGGAGAGTTACCCAGGCAGAGCTGGGGAAGGCACAGCATGAGTATGCAAATATAGAAAGCACAGGGCACTAGAAAAATTCACGTGAAATCTTCAAGTTTCTTCCTTATCACAGGGGATGTTTTCCCGAAATGAGAAGGCTAATGGCACCAGAATCATAGCTCCCACAATCTCTGCAATCAAGGAAATGTACTACAGTGGAGCCGTCTCTAAACAAGAGGGAAAATATAATTTCTGCAAAATGGCCAAAACCACAAGAGTGATGATTTATACTGGAGGTAAACAAGGCTTAACCCTAACGTGGGGACAAGTTAAAGAGCTGTCATCTGGGTATCATTTACAGGTACACACAAATGAAAATGTATGTACATCTCACTCTAGGCACTTTGCCTCACAGTCATTCTTTCTTTTTCAGCAACCCAAATCCTCTTGGTCCTGGATTTAATTTAGGTATCTCACATCCCTAAGAGATTTACCAAAAAGCTGTGACTCATGGTTTCAACCATGTTTCTACCATGGAGTTCAGGGAAGTAAACCCAAGAGGTAAAATATCTTGGATGGTCAGAGATTTGAGAGACTTGCCTAGGAATTACCTTTATTTTTACCTGTAAAATGATAGAGAACCACCCAGGGTTTATGAAGAGAGTGGATTGCCAAGTTTTGACAATACCAGATAGATGTCACTATGAAGGACAATTACATAGTCAATCCACAAGCAGTGATTCAGTACCCTGTGTCTATACACATATGAGATGATGAAAATCGTGGCTGGAAATTACCTAGTAAGACTGAAATAAGAGCAATGTTCTTCCCAGAGCAATGACCTTTCTTTGTGAAGAAATGGCACTGCTTAAATTTCTTTATGAAGAAAGTATTGGTCCATCTATTAATGGATTAAGATGACTAAGAAAGAAAGTGATAGAAAGAAAACAAATGATACGTTCTAGCAAAAAAAGATCATTGAACCAAATATTAAAATAAATGTGTAAGCCCAATTCTTACATTTCTAAGGCCTGAATTGTAGCAACTGAAATTAAGCAGGCCACAACAGGTAGAGATCTTCAAGATGGTGGAGGAGTAAGATGTGGAGATCATCTTCCTCACCACAAATACATCAGAAATACATCTACATGTGGAACAACTCCTACAGAACACCTACTGAATGCTGGCAGAAGACCTCGGACTTCCCAAAAGGCAAGAAACTCCCACGTACCTGTGTAGACCAAAAGGATTAAAAAAAAAAAAAAAAAAAAAAAAACAGAGACAAAAGAATAGGGACAGAACCTGCCCCTCTGGGAGGGAGCTGTGAAGGAGGAAAAGTTTCCACACACTAGGAAGCCCCTTCACTGGCTGAGATGGGGGGTGGGGGGGGGTGGGGGGAAGCTTTGGAACCATGGAGGAGAGCGCAGCAACAGGATTGCAGAGGGCAAAGCAGAGAGATTCCCTCAGAGAGGATTGGTGCCAACCAGCACTCACCAGCCCGAGTGTCTTGTCTGCTCACCTGCTCGTGCAGGCGGGGTCTGGGAGAGGACTGGGGTTGGCTGCGTGAACACAGCCTGAAGGGCCCTAATGCACCACAGCTAGCTGGGAGGGAGTCCAGGAAAAAGTCTGGAGCTGCCGAAGAGGCAAGAGACCACCGTTTGGGGGTGCACGAGAAGATGGATTCAGAGCACCGCCTAAACGAGCTCCAGAGACGGGCACGAGCCGCAGCTATCAGCGCGGATCCCAGAGACGGGCATGAGACGCTAAGGCTGCTGCTGCCGCCACCAAGAAGCCTGTGTGCGAGCACAGGTCACTATGCACACCACCCCTCCTGGGAGCCTGTGCAGCCCGCCACTGCCAAGGTCCCGTGATCCAGGGACAACTTCCCCCGGAGAACACACAGCGTGACTCCGGCTGTTGTAACATCATGCTGGCTTCTGCTGCATCAGGCTTGCACGGCATTCCGTACCCCTCCCTCCCCCCTAATCAGCTGCTACATTAACCCCTTCCTGTCTGAGCGAAAAACAGAGCCCTCAGGTGACCTACACGCAGAGGCAAGGCCAAATCCAAAGCTGAACCCCAAGAGCTATGCAAACAAAGAAAAGAAAGGGAAATTTCTCCTAATAGCCTCAGGAGCAGCGGATAAAATCTCCACAACCAACTTGATGTACCCTGCATCTCTACAATATGGGAATAGACAATGAATCATCCCAAATTTGAGGAGGTGGACTTTGTGTGATTTCGCCTGTATAGCTTTGTTTTTACCATTTGTCTTAGGGTTCTGTTTGTCCGTTTTGGGTTTTTTTTTTTTTTTTTAGTATACTTTTTTAGCACTTGTTATCATTGGTAGATTTGGTTTGGTTGCTCTCTTCTTTCTTTCTTTCTTTTTTTTGTATTATTTTTAAATTATTTTTTATTTTTACTAATTTTTTTATTTTAATAACTTTATTTTATTTTATATTATTTTCTTCTTTTCTTTCTTTTTTTTCTCCCATTTCTTCTGAGCCGTGTGGATGACAGGGTCTTGGTACTCTGGCCAGGTGTCAGGCCTGTGCCTCTGAGGTGGGAGTGCCGAGTTCAGGACATTAGTCCACCAGAGACCTCCTGGCTCCATGTAATATCAAATGGTGAAAGCTCTCCCAGAGATCTCCATCTCAACGCTAAGACCAAGCTCCACTCAACAACCAGCAAGCTACAGTGCTGGACATGCTATGCCAAACAAATAGCAAGACAGGAATACAACCCTACCCATTAGCATAGCGGCTGCCTAGGATCATAATAAGGTCAGAAACACCCCAAAACACACCACCAGATGAGGTCCTGCCCACCAGAAAGACAAGATCCAGTCTCATCCACCAGAACAGAGGCACCAACCCCCTCCACCAGGAAGCCTAACACAACCAACTGAACCAACATCAGCCACTGGGGGCAGACACCAAAAACAACGAGAACTACGAACCTTCAGCCTGAGAAAAGGAGACCACAGACACAGTAAGTTAAACAAAATGAGAAGACAGAGAAATACACAGCAGATGAAGGAGCAAGGTAAAGGCCCAACAGACCAAACAAATGAAGAGGAAATAGGCAGCCTACCTGAAAAAGAATTCACAGTAATGATATTAAAGATGATCCACAAACTTGGAAATAGAATGGAGAAAATACAAGAAAAGTTTAAAAAGGACCTAGAAGAACTAAAGAATAAACAAAAAACGATGAACAACACAATAAATGAAATTAAAAATTCCCTAGGAGGAATCAATAGCAGAATAACTGAGGCAGAACAATGGACAAGTGACACGGAAGATAAAATAGTGGAAATAAATACTGCAGAGAAGAATAAAGAAAAAAGAATGAAAAGAATTGAGGACAGTCTCAGAGACCTCTGGGACAACATTAAATGCACCAACATTCTAATTCTAGGGGTCACAGAAGAAGAAGAGAAAAAGAATGGGACTGAGAAAATATTTGAAGAGATTATAATTGAAAAATTCCCTAATACGGGAAAGGAAATTGTCAATCAAGTCGAGGAAGTACAGAAAGTCCCATACAGGATAAATCCAAGGAGAAACATGCCAAGACACATATTAATCAAACTATCAAAAATTAAATACAAAGAAAAAATATTCAAAGCAGCAATGGAAAAACAACAAATAACATACAAGGGAATCCCCATGCGGTTAACACCTGATCTTTCAGCAGAAACTCTGCAAGCCAGAAGGGAGTGGCAGGACATATTTAAGTGATGAAAGGAAAAAACCTACAACCAACATTACTCTACCCAGCAAGGATCTCATTCAGATTTGATGGAGAAATCAAAAGCTTTACACACAAGCAAAAACTAAGAGAATTCAGCACTACAAAACCAGCCTTACAACAAATGCTAAAGGAACTTCTCTATGCAGGAACCACAAGAGAAAGAAAAGACCTACAATAAAAAACCCAAAACAATTAAGAAAATGGTAATAGGAACTTACATATCGACAACTACCTTAAATGTAAATGGATTAAATGCTCCAAACAAAAGACATAAATTGGCTGAATGATACAAACACAATACCCATATATATATGCTGTCTACAAGAGACCCACTTCAGACCTAGGGACACATACACACTAATAGTGAGGGGATGGAAAAAAAATATTTCATGCAGATGGAAATCAGAAAAAAGCTGGAGTAGCAATTCTCATACCAGACAAAATAGACTTTAAAATAAAGACTATTACAAGAGACAAAGAAGGACACTACATAATGATCAAAGGATCAATCTAACAAGAAGATATAACAATTGTATATATTTATGCACCCAACATAGGAGCACCTCAATATATAAAGCAAATACTAACAGCCATAAAAGGGGAAATAGACAATCATAGTAGGGGATTTTAGCACCACAATTTCACCAATGGAGAGATCATCCAAACTGAAAATAAATAAGGAAACACAAGTTTTAAATGATACATTAAACAAGATGGACTTAATTGATACATACAGGACATTCCATCCAAAAAAAACATGATACACTTTCTTCTCAAGTATTCACGGAACATTCTCCAGGATAGATCATATCTTGGGTCACAAGTCAAGCCTTGGTAAATTTAAGAAAATTGAAATCGTATCAAGTATCTTTTCGGACAACAATGCTATGAGACTAGATAACAATTACAGGAAAAAAAGTGTAAAAAAATACAAACGTATGGTGGCTAAACAACACACTACTAAATAACCGAGAGGTCACTGAAGAAATCAAAGAGGAAATCAAAAAATACCTAGACACAAATGACAATGAAAACACAACGACCCAAAACCTATGGGATGCAGCAAAGGCAGTTCTAAGAGGGAAGTTTATAGCAATACAATCTTACCTCAAGAAACAAGAAACATCTCAAATAAACAACCTAACCTTCTATGGGATGCAGCAAAAGCAGTTCTAAGAGGGAAGTTTATAGCAATACAATCTTACCTCAAGAAACAAGAAACATCTCAAATAAACAACCTAACCTTACACCTAAATCAATTAGAGCAGGAAGAAGAAAAAAAAAAAAACAACCCAAAGTTAGCAGAAGGAAAGAAGTCATAAAGATCAGATCAGAGGGCTTACCTGGTGGCGCAGTGGTTGAGAGTCCGCCTGCTGATGAAGGGGACGTGGGTTCATGCCCCAGTCTGGGAAGATCCCACATGCTGCGGAGTGGCTGGGCCCATGAGCCATGGCCGCTGGGCCTGCGCGTCCGGAGCCTGTGCTCTGCAAAGGGAGAGGCCACAACAGTGAGAGGCCCACATACCACAAAAAAAAAGATCAAATCAGAAATAAATGAAAAAGAAATGAAGGAAACAATAGCTAAGATCAATAAAAACTAAAAGCGGGTTCTTTTAGAAGATAAACAAAATTGATTAACCACTACCTGGACTCATCAAGAAAAAAGAGGAGAAGACTCAAATCAATAGAATTAGGAGAAAAAGGAGAAGTAACAACTGACACTGCAGAAATACATGATGAGAGATAACTACAAGCAACTATATGCCAATAAAAAGGACAACCTGGAAGAAATGTACAAATTCTTAGAAAAGAACAACCTTCTGAGACTGAACCAGGAAGAAATAGAAAATATGAACAGACCAATCACAAGCACTGAAATTGAGACTGTGATTAAAAACCTTCTAACAAACAAAAGTCCAGGACCAGATGGCTTCACAGGCAAATTCTTTCAAACATTTAGAGAAGAGCTAACACTTATCCTTCTCAAACTCTTCCAAAATATAGCAGAGGGAGGAACACTTCCAAACTCATTCTATGAGGCCACCATCACCCTGATACCAAAAACAGACAAAGACGTCACAAAGAAAGAAAACTACAGGACAATATCACTGATGAACATAGATGCAAATATCCTCAACAAAATACTAGCAAACAGAATCCAACAGCACATTAAAAAGATCAGGTGGGGAATATCCCAGGAATGCAAGGATTCTTCAATATATGCAAATCAATCAATGTGATACACCATACTAAAAAATTGAAGGGGAAAAACCATATGATCATCTCAATAGATACAGAAAAAGCTTTCCACAAAATTCAACACCCACTTATGATAAAAACCCTCCAGAAAGTAGGCATAGAGGGAACGTACTTCAACATAATAAAGGCCATATATGACAAACCCACAGCCAACATCGTCCTCAATGGTGAAAAACTGAAGCCATTTCCTTTAAGATCAAGAACAAGAAAAGGATGTCCACTATTATTCAACATAGTTTTGGAAGTTTTAGCCACAGAAATCAGAGAAGAAAAAGAATAAAAGCAATCCAAATTGGAAAAGAAGAAGTAAAACTGTCACTGTTTGCAGATGACAGGATCCTATACATAGAGAATCCTAAAGAGGCAAATAGAAAACTACTAGAGCTAATCAATGAATTTGGTAAAGTAGCAGGATACAAATTAATGCACAGGAATCTCTTGCACACCTATACACTAATGCTTAAAAATCTGAAAGATAAATTAAGGAAACAGTCCTGTTTACCACTGCAACAAAAAGAATAAAATAGATAGGAATAAACTTACCTAAGGAGACAAAAGACCTGTATTCAGAAAACTATAAGACACTGATGAAAGAAATTAAAGATGATACCAACAGATGGATAGATATACCATATTCTTGGATTGGAAGAATCAACATTATGAAAATGACTATACTACCCAAAGCAATCTACAGATTCAATGCAATCCCTATCAAACTGTCAGTGGCATTTTTCACAGAACTAGAACAAAAAATTTCACAGTTTCTATGGAAATACAAAAGACCCCGAATAGCAAAAGCAACCTTGAGAAAGAAAAATTGGGCTTGAGGAAGCAGGCTCCCTGACTTCAGACTATACTACAAAGCTACAGTAATCAAGACAGCATGGTACTGGCACAAAAACAGAATTATAGATCAGTGGAACAGTATAGAAAACCCAGAGATAAACCCACGCACATTTGGTCACCTAATTTTTGAAAAAGGAAGCAAGAATATACAATGGAGAAAAGACAACCTCTTCAATAAGTGGCGCTGGGAAAACTGTACAGCTAAAAGAATGAAATTAGAACACTAACTAACACCAGCCACTAAAATAAACTCAAAATGGATTAAAGACCTAAATTTAAGGCCAGACACTATAAAACTCTTATAGGAAAACATAGGCAGAACACTATGACATAAATCACAGCACAATCTTTTTTAACCCACGTCCTAGAAAAATGGAAATAAAAACAAAAATAAACAAATGGGACCTAATGAAACTTAAAAGCTTTTGCACAGCAAAGGAAAACATAAACAAGACGAAAAGACAACCCTCAGAATGGGGGAAAATATTTGCAAATGAAGCAACTGACAAAGGATTAATCTCCAAAATTTACAAGCAGCTCATGCAGTTCAATATCAGAAACACAAACAACCCAATCCAAAAATGGGCAGAAGACCTAAATAGACATTTCTCCAAAGAAGATACACAGATTGCCAACAAATACATGAAAGGATGCTCAACAACACTAATCATTAGAGAAATGAAAATCAAAACTACAATGAGGTATCACCTCACACCAGTCAGAATGGCCATCATCAAAAATCTATTAACAATAAATGCTGGAGAGGGTGTGGAGAAAAGGGAACCCTTTGCATTGTTGGTTAGAATGTAAATTGATACAGCCACTATGTAGGACAGTATGGAGTTTCCTTAAAAAACTAAAACTAGAACTACCATATGACCCAGCAATCCCACTCCTGGGCATATACCCTGAGAAAACCGTAATCCAAAGAGTCATGTACCAAAATGTTAACAGCAGCTCTATTTACAATATCCAAGACATGGAAGCAACCTAAGTGTCCATCTACAGATGAATGGATAAAAAAGATGTGGCACATATATCCAATGGAATATTACTGAGCTATAAAAAGAAACGAAATTGAGTTATTTGTAGTGAGATTGATGGACCTAGAGTCTATCATACAGAGTGAAGTAAGTCAGAAAGAGATAAACAAATACTGTATGCTAACACATATATATGGAAACTAAAAAGAAAAAAAAAGGTTATGAAGAACCTAGGGGCAGGACAAGAATAAAGACACAGATGTAGAGAGTGGACTTGAGGACACAGGGAGGGGGAAGCGTAAGCTGGGACTAAGTGAGAGAGTGGCATGGACATATATACACTACCAAATGTAAAATCGATAGGTAGTGGGAAGCAGCCGCATAGCACAGGGAGATCAGCTAGGTGCTTCGTGACCACCTAGAGGGGTCAGATAGAGAGGGTGGGAGGGAGACACAAGAGAGAGGAGATATCAGGATATATGTATATGTATAGCTGATTCACTTTGTTATAAAGCAGAAACTAACACACCATTGTAAAGCAATTATACTCCAATTAAGATATTTTTTTAAAAAAGAAAAAGAAATCAAGTAATTTCTGATCATTGGCACAATTTACAGGAATATTGTCCATAACTCAAGAGGACACAAGGCAAATTTGGCATTTGATTCATTACCAATGCCCATAGTGTTTTACCTAATTATTCCAAGCAACAGATGTATTGTTCAATCATGCATTTCCTATGAGCTGGGCACCTGCCCACCCTGGGACCACCTAACACCATAACGAAGCTGACCTTTGCCATTAGCACCACCTGGTGATTAAACCACTATGTGTTTTAACTTCCAATGTCTTCCTCATTGTGCCTTCCAATGCAGGTAAATCTTGCATATACCATGTGCTCAGTTTTTTTTAACTTAAGGCAGGAGAGTCTAGTGGATGCTTTTGCTCTCAACAGTATGGGAGTGTTGGACATATAAACTAAGTAAGTTTCTAAGAAGTTGAGAGCATAAGTACAATGAAGACAAAAGATGAATGAACTAGGGAATTCAGACTGGCTGGTCACTTATTTCTTGATACTTCGGCCATCCAGTGAAGATGGAAGATTGAAGAGAAGGTCTAGAAAATGAAGGAAATGACAGGGACAGGGAAGGCAGGAGTGATGATTAAATATGAGTTGCATTGTGTTATCAGTTCAGTGGGACAAATGGAGAAGGTCAGTACTTAGATTCCGGGTCTAAAAATTCAAAGGAGAATCTGATCAGAGCAAAGAAGAAAAGAGTTTGGAAAATACTGAAAGGAAGTTGGCAACAACAAGAATTCATTCATCATAGAGAACCAGAGGGGTTGGCAGCAGATGAGGGAAAGGAAATTTGTGTGTCAGTGAGAGGCTCAGAAACTGGCAAAAGAGAGAATTGTGAAGGTGGAGAAGATTGAACTGATAAGGAGCAGGGAGAAGAGAAAAAGACTAAGAATAGAATTTCCTAATGGTTAGCAACAAGAACAAAACCAACATGCCCTTGTTAATATGTGTGTGTTGCATTGTATCAATATTAAATTCTTTCAGACATTTCCTGTGAAACCCAAAGCTCAGGCATGAAAATTACAAGCCAAACCTCTCCACCACAGGTCACCTAAAAATAATTCGCATGTACTGGGGAGAGCTGAGAGAAGACTAGAGCCGAGTGGCTTGTGGATCCAGACATGCTCTTTAGATCCAGAAAGTGCACAGTGCAGCAAGTCATGCCAAGTCGGAGAAGCATGCACTCCTGGTGGAGCCCCTCTCAATGGCTGCCAAAGTTGGCTGCATGCTTACTCCAGGTACTCAACTGAGAAGTGTGGCGTAGCCAGTTTTCAAACTGCAACAGTCATCATCTATGAATAGGTGACCTGTGATGTTGTTTTGCACTCCAAAGTCCCAGGATCAAGGCAAGCTTCCTGGACACAACCTGTGCATTTGCATGGGACCCTGTGCTCAGATGGGTCCTGCACTCTGCAGCTGCCATCTTGAGGCTTCTGAGGTTTTAGTTTGTTTGTTTGTTTGTTTTTTGTTTTTTATACAGCAGGTTCATATTAGTCATCCATTTTATACACATCAGTGCATACATGTCAATCCCAGTCTCCCAATTCATCACACCACCACTCCGATACCATGCCACTTTCCTCCCTTGGTGTCCATACGTTTGTTCTCTACATCTGTGTCTCAACTTCTGCCCTGCAAACTGGTTAATCTGTACCATTTTTCTAGGTTTCGCATATATGCATGATATACGATTCTCTTTCTGACTTACTTCACTCTGTATGATAATCTCTAGATCCATCCACGTCTCTACAAATGACCCAGTTTTGTTCCTTTTTATAGCTGCGTAATATTCCATTATATATATGTACCACATATTCTTTATCCATTCATCTGTCAATGGGCATTTAGATTGATTCTATGACCTGGCTATTGTAAATACTGCTGCAGTGAATATTGGGGTGCATGTGTCTTTTTGAATTATGGTTTTCGCTGGGTATGTGCCCAGTAGTGGGATTGCTGGGTCATATGGTAGTTCTATTTTTAGTTTTTTAAAGAACCTCCATACTGTTCTCCATAGTGGCTGTATCAATTTACATTCCCAACAACAGTGCAAGAGGGTTCCCTTTTCTCCACACCCTCTCCAGCATTTGTTGTTTGTAGATTTTCTGATGATGCTTATTCTAACTGGCGTGAGGTGATACCTCATTGTAGTTTTGATTAGCATTTCTCTAATAATTAGTGATGTTGAGCAGATTTTCATGTGTATGTCTTCTTTGGAGAAATGACCATCTGTATGTCTTCTTTGGAGAAATGTCTCTTTAGGTCTTCTGCTCACTTTTGGATGGGATTGTTTGCTTTTTAAATATTGAGCTGCATGAGCTGTTTATATATTTTGGATATTTATTCTTTGTCCGTTGATTTGTCTGCAAATATCTTCTCCCATTCTGAGGGTTGTCTTTTCGTCTTGTTTATGGTTTCCTTTGCTGTGCAAAAGCTTTTAAGTTCCATTAGGTCCCATTTGTTTATTTTTGTTTTTATTTCCCTCTCTCTAGGATGTGGATCAAATAAGATCTTGCTATGATTTATGTCAAAGAGTGTTCTTCCTATGTTTTCCTCTAATAGTTTTATAGTGTTCAGTCTTACATTTAGGTCTCTAATCTATTTTGAGTTTATTTTTGTGTATGGTGTTAGGGAGTGTTCCAA
>NC_041214.2:145740451-145741392 GCF_002837175.3 Physeter macrocephalus
TATTTCATTTATTTCTGATTTGATCTTTATGATTTCTTTCCTTCTGCTAACTTTGGGTTTTGTTTGTTCTTCTTTCTCTAGTTCCTTTAGATGTAAGTTTAGATTGTTTATTTGAGATTTTTCTTGTTTCTTGAAATAGGCTTGTATTGCTATAAACTTCCCTCTGAGAACTGCTTTTGCTGCATCCCATAAGTTTTGGATCATTGTGTTTTCATTATCATTTGTCTCTAGGTATTTTTTTATTTTCTCTTTGATATCTTCAGTGATCTCTTGGTTATTTAGTAACGTATTGTTTAGCCTCCATGTGTTTTTGGTTTTTAAGTTTTTTCCCTGTAATTTGTTTCTAATCTCATAGCACTGTTGTCAGAAAAGATGCTTGATATGATGTCAATTTTCTTAAATTTACTGAGGCTTGATTTGTGACCCAAGATGTGATCTATCCTGAAGAATTTTCTGTGCACACTTGTGAAGAAAGTGTAATCTACTGTTTTTGGATGGAATGTCCTATAAATATCAATTAAATCTAGATAGTCTATTGTGTCATTTAAAGCTTGTGTTTATTTTTCTGGAAGGTTGCCTATCTCCACTTGGTTTAGTTGTTTTTCTGGGGTTTTATCTTGTTCCTTCATCTGGTGCATAGCCCTCTGCTTTTTCATCTTGTCTATCTTTCTGTGAATATGGTTTTTGTTCCACAGGCTGCAGGATTGCAGTTCTTGCTTCTGCTGTCTGCCCTCTAGTGGATGAGGCTATCTAAGAGGCTTGTGCAAGTTTCCTGATGGGAGGGACTGGTGGTGGATAGAACTGGCTGTTGCTCTGGTGGGCAGAGCTCAGTAAAACTTTAATCTGATTGTCTGCTGATGGGTGGGGCTGGGGTCCTTCCTGCACACTTGTGAAGAAAGTGTAATCTACTGTTTTTGGATGGAATGTCCTATAAATATCAA
>NC_041215.1:0-3975 GCF_002837175.3 Physeter macrocephalus
CGGGCACAGGAACTGGTACCTCAGTGTGAGAGGGCTGCTCACAGCCTCGAGGGCTTTTCAGAGTCGGAGATCTCAGCAACAGGAAGTCTGGCTGTCTAAGAAGGCCATCCATTCAGTCATTCGTCGGCATTCCTAGTCACCGAACACACTGTTGTCTCGGGCGCCATCAGAGGCTGGGAATACAAAGAGAAATAAAACCTGGTCCAACATCGCAGCGTCTAAGGTGTGAGGACCAACTCACAAGCTAATCTGCGGGACACGGCGAGCTCAGTGCTGGCACAGGAATGATGCACAAACATGTGAATCCAGGGGAGAGGACCACAAGTTCTGTCCACGAGCCTTGGAGCTGGGTACTCACAGGGAAGAGAATGCAGGGAGAGAAGGTGAGAGGGCTGCCAGGACTGGGAGATGGTCACCCGCTGCAGGCGTGAGATGAAATACACAAGCCAACGGGGGAGAAGTTCAGAAAGCCTGGAGCAATGGCTACGCACTAGGATCCCCTGGGGAGCTTTACTGAACATGCCCATAACCTCCGGGGCCCGGGACAATTAAATCAGGATCTTGAGGGGGAATGCAGCCGTATGGGTAGGTTTTGAAACTCCCCAGGTGATGTGAATGTACAGCCTGGGCTGAGAAGCACTGATTGCCAACAGGAGGTACGTGGCCTGAGATGTGATGTCGGAGTGAGGCAGGAACGAAAACCAGGCTAAGAGGCTGGACAACCTCTTGCAGGCCACGAAGAGACAGCATGGGGCTCTTGTACCTGGGGAGAAATGTGACTAAGAAGTCCTTCGATTAGCAAAGTGGAGAGAGGGAAGGAGCAGAGAGAACAGAGCCTGGGAGACGCAATAGCCCGCATGTAACGGCCCAGATGAGGACGGAGGCACAGGATTAGGTTTAGGAGTGAAGGACGAGGTTCTGTAACTCCCTCAGAGTTGGGGACAGTGTCTATACAGGGTAGTGCACCGAGGGAGGGTCCAGCCCCCGAAGCTCTGGGGGCGTCTCATCAGGGGAAGTGCCATATACGCCGGCATTGCCTCTCCCCACCCCGACGCAGGTAAAAGGAGCAACGCCTCTGGAGAGGGCTTAAGGAGAAGTCTAACCTAGGCTTACCTTCAGGAATCCTCTGATGGGCCCAAGTCGGGACTCTGCGGAAAAGTGCTGATCCAGTTTGCTCACAGCCAAGCCCCACCGTCCATCCTGAGCCCTCCCTCCGACGCCCAAGCTGGCCCTCTGGCTGTGGCGCAGCCCTCGAAAAGCAAGTCTGCCCCAGCTGGAGTCCCGCCAGAGATTGACTTCACCTGTTGCCCAAGCCCCGCCTTCCTAAGCCGTGGCTTCCTCCTGCTCCACGGTGGGCTTGCTGTTTGGCCACAAGGTGGCGGCCTTTCCCATGAAATCTTTCTGGAGCTGGGCCTGGGCGCCTCAGGCTGGTTTAGCGAACATGTTGGGCAGCTCTGAGAGCCTGAGAAGCAAGAGAGCGCCAAGAGGGCCCTAAAAAGAGGCCCCTCCTCTGATGGGCCCAAGTCGGGACTCTGCGGAAAAGTGCTGATCCAGTTTGCTCACAGCCAAGCCCCACCGTCCATCCTGAGCCCTCCCTCCGACGCCCAAGCTGGCCCTCTGGCTGTGGCGCAGCCCTCGAAAAGCAAGTCTGCCCCAGCCGGAGTCCCGCCAGAGACTGACTTCACCTGTTGCCCAAGCCCCGCCTTCCTAAGCCGTGGCTTCCTCCTGCTCCACGGTGGGCTTGCTGTTTGGCCACAAGGTGGCGGCCTTTCCCATGAAATCTTTCTGGAGCTGGGCCTGGGCGCCTCAGGCTGGTTTAGCGAACATGTTGGGCAGCTCTGAGAGCCTGAGAAGCAAGAGAGCGCCAAGAGAGCCCTGGGCCCAGGACAGAGTCCTGGGCCCTGAAAAGAGGCCCCTGGAATTGGTTCCTGGAAGCAAGATTGCAAGGAATACTCACCCTGACTGGAGTAACAGCCAGACTGGATTCTGAGCCCAGCTCCATCATGTACTCCCTGGGTAGATGTCCATACAAACCTTCCCCTTCCTGAGCCCCCCTTTTCTCATGTGTAAAAAAGGAGGAAAAAAAAAAAAAAACTTGCTTTATAGGATTGTTGGAAGAGACTAACAAAAATAACAAATGCAGAGTGCTTGGCAAGTGCAAAATTGGGATTTAAAGTTTTATTTTTTTTACTCCAAAGACTATAACCCAAAAATGATCCATTATTTTCCTCTAACAGCAGTTTACCATTTAAATTCCAACTGCTCCCCTTTCTAGCTAAGCCTGAGTTCTTTACCTAACCTCTGAAGCCTCAGTTTCCTCCCCTGTGAAATGCATATGATGAGCCCATCTCACAGGGTTGCTGTAACGAACACCCAGTCTAGTGCCTGGCAAACGGGGATGGCTATTAATCCACCACTAACTATTATTATTCTCAGCCTGTGAGGGCGGAAGGTGAGGCCCCTGTCCCGAGATTGGCTGGACACATTCCCAGTCCTGGAGCTTGACCTGTCAAATAGCAAAGGTGTCCAGCACCCACTCCATCCATCCCCCACATAAACTACGTAAAGCGATAGGCGTTTGCTCGGCCAGCAGACCCTGGGGCAGGAGGAGAATAAGAAGCAATGCCTGTACCCCAGTGGCCATCCTGCCAGAGAATGAAATAGGAGGCTCCTGCTGGGGTCCCTCACCTGGGTTCTCAGTTATGAGAGTAATGGAGGTAGGATGTGACCACCTGGCACCTGGCCAGCTGCAGAGCCCTCCCCAGGGCTCCAGGGGCCCCCGGCCTGAGCAGGACAGACCACATCTCTCCTTACCTCACCCCACCCACCTTTAGTCCTCCATGGGGGCGGTTACTTTCACAAAGCATTCCCCTCCATCCTTTCCCCTTCCCGATTGCTCCTCTGTCCTTTCCAGTGGCTCTCCACCCTTGTCCCCTTCCCCCTCTAAACCCAATGGCAGCAGCTGTGAAAGTTATCAAACACTTTCACACAAATTAATGGATTTTCTTTGAATTTTACACCCAATCAGTGAGACAGTCAGGAGCAGATGAGAAACTGAGGCTTCGAGAGAGGAAGTGACCAGAGGAAGTCACACAACACAACAGACCCTTCCGAGTGGCTGGAAATTCCCCTCCTGTTCTCCGTCTCCTACCTCGTTATTTCCATCGCCAGGCCCCTCCCTCGACAACCCCTTATCTTAGTGTTATCCCATCCGGACACATGTGGATTTTATTCTAAGGCGGGAGCCATTGGCCAGAAAGATCCTGCCCCACTGGCTGTAAGTCAACCAGATGCACATCTATCATGTAGGTGACTGGAGTGGAGAGGAGATGAGAAGAGGAACACAGACTAGCTCTGCCCCCAGGCAGCATCACTGTATTAATCAGGATGCTTGTGATGGTAAGTGACAGAATCCGGACACAAAGCAAAAACTGGGAAGTCCAAAGGCATGACTGACTTCAGACATGGTTGGATCCAGGGGCTCAAAGGATGTCTTTGCTCCACCTCCAGCTCCGCTTCCCTCGGGAAGTGGCTTTATTCCCAGATAGGTTTTCTCTACGTGTGGGAATGATGACTGCTAGCAGCCCTAAACCTACATCCTTGCAGCACCCATGGAAACAGCAGAGAGACCCTCCCTCTAACTCACAGAAGACCTTGAATTGGCCCAAATCCCATCAGAACTTGGGGGCCATACATTTTCAGCAACATGGATGCAGCTAGAGATTATTATACTAAATGAAGTGAGTCAGAAAGAGAAAGACAAATACCATATGATATCACTTATATGTGGAATCTAAAATACGACACAAATGAACCTATCTATGAAACAGAAACAGAATTACAGACATAGAGAACAGACTGGTGGTTGCCAAGGAGAA
Organism: Physeter macrocephalus; assembly: GCF_002837175.3. Classification (NCBI taxonomy): domain Eukaryota; kingdom Metazoa; phylum Chordata; class Mammalia; order Artiodactyla; family Physeteridae; genus Physeter; species Physeter macrocephalus. The sequence continues at coordinate 3,879 of NC_041215.1, forward strand.
GGTGGGTGGGGGAGGGATAGATTGGGAGTTTGGGATTAGCAGATGCAAACTATTATATATAGGATGGATCAACAACAAGGTCCTACTGTATAGCACA
>NC_041215.1:7291-60508 GCF_002837175.3 Physeter macrocephalus
ATACAAAGAGAAATAAAACCTGGTCCAACATCGCAGCGTCTAAGGTGTGAGGACCAACTCACAAGCTAATCTGCGGGACACGGCGAGCTCAGTGCTGGCACAGGAATGATGCACAAACATGTGAATCCAGGGGAGAGGACCACAAGTTCTGTCCACGAGCCTTGGAGCTGGGTACTCACAGGGAAGAGAATGCAGGGAGAGAAGGTGAGAGGGCTGCCAGGACTGGGAGATGGTCACCCGCTGCAGGCGTGAGATGAAATACACAAGCCAACGGGGGAGAAGTTCAGAAAGCCTGGAGCAATGGCTACGCACTAGGATCCCCTGGGGAGCTTTACTGAACATGCCCATAACCTCCAGGGCCTGGGACAATTAAATCAGGATCTTGAGGGGGAATGCAGCCGTATGGGTAGGTTTTGAAACTCCCCAGGTGATGTGAATGTACAGCCTGGGCTGAGAAGCACTGATTGCCAACAGGAGGTACGTGGCCTGAGATGTGGATGTCGGAGTGAGGCAGGAACGAAAACCAGGCTAAGAGGCTGGACAACCTCTTGCAGGCCACGAAGAGACAGCATGGGGCTCTTGTACCTGGGGAGAAATGTGACTAAGAAGTCCTTCGATTAGCAAAGTGGAGAGAGGGAAGGAGCAGAGAGAACAGAGCCTGGGAGACGCAATAGCCCGCATGTAACGGCCCAGATGAGGACGGAGGCACAGGATTAGGTTTAGGAGTGAAGGACGAGGTTCTGTAACTCCCTCAGAGTTGGGGACAGTGTCTATACAGGGTAGTGCACCGAGGGAGGGTCCAGCCCCCGAAGCTCTGGGGGCGTCTCATCAGGGGAAGTGCCATATACGCCGGCATTGCCTCTCCCCACCCCGACGCAGGTAAAAGGAGCAACGCCTCTGGAGAGGGCTTAAGGAGAAGTCTAACCTAGGCTTACCTTCAGGAATCCTCTGATGGGCCCAAGTCGGGACTCTGCGGAAAAGTGCTGATCCAGTTTGCTCACAGCCAAGCCCCACCGTCCATCCTGAGCCCTCCCTCCGACGCCCAAGCTGGCCCTCTGGCTGTGGCGCAGCCCTCGAAAAGCAAGTCTGCCCCAGCCGGAGTCCCGCCAGAGACTGACTTCACCTGTTGCCCAAGCCCCGCCTTCCTAAGCCGTGGCTTCCTCCTGCTCCACGGTGGGCTTGCTGTTTGGCCACAAGGTGGCGGCCTTTCCCATGAAATCTTTCTGGAGCTGGGCCTGGGCGCCTCAGGCTGGTTTAGCGAACATGTTGGGCAGCTCTGAGAGCCTGAGAAGCAAGAGAGCGCCAAGAGAGCCCTGGGCCCAGGACAGAGTCCTGGGCCCTGAAAAGAGGCCCCTGGAATTGGTTCCTGGAAGCAAGATTGCAAGGAATACTCACCCTGACTGGAGTAACAGCCAGACTGGATTCTGAGCCCAGCTCCATCATGTACTCCCTGGGTAGATGTCCATACAAACCTTCCCCTTCCTGAGCCCCCCTTTTCTCATGTGTAAAAAAGGAGGAAAAAAAAAAAAAAACTTGCTTTATAGGATTGTTGGAAGAGACTAACAAAAATAACAAATGCAGAGTGCTTGGCAAGTGCAAAATTGGGATTTAAAGTTTTATTTTTTTTACTCCAAAGACTATAACCCAAAAATGATCCATTATTTTCCTCTAACAGCAGTTTACCATTTAAATTCCAACTGCTCCCCTTTCTAGCTAAGCCTGAGTTCTTTACCTAACCTCTGAAGCCTCAGTTTCCTCCCCTGTGAAATACATATGATGATCCCATCTCACAGGGTTGCTGTAACAAACACCCAGTCTAGTGCCTGGCAAACGGGGATGGCTATTAATCCACCACTAACTATTATTATTCTCAGCCTGTGAGGGCGGAAGGTGAGGCCCCTGTCCCGAGATTGGCTGGACACATTCCCAGTCCTGGAGCTTGACCTGTCAAATAGCAAAGGTGTCCAGCACCCACTCCATCCATCCCCCACATAAACTACGTAAAGCGATAGGCGTTTGCTCGGCCAGCAGACCCTGGGGCAGGAGGAGAATAAGAAGCAATGCCTGTACCCCAGTGGCCATCCTGCCAGAGAATGAAATAGGAGGCTCCTGCTGGGGTCCCTCACCTGGGTTCTCAGTTATGAGAGTAATGGAGGTAGGATGTGACCACCTGGCACCTGGCCAGCTGCAGAGCCCTCCCCAGGGCTCCAGGGGCCCCCGGCCTGAGCAGGACAGACCACATCTCTCCTTACCTCACCCCACCCACCTTTAGTCCTCCATGGGGGCGGTTACTTTCACAAAGCATTCCCCTCCATCCTTTCCCCTTCCCGATTGCTCCTCTGTCCTTTCCAGTGGCTCTCCACCCTTGTCCCCTTCCCCCTCTAAACCCAATGGCAGCAGCCGTGAAAGTTATCAAACCCTTTCACCCAAATTAATGGATTTTCTTTGAATTTTACACCCAATCAGTGAGACAGTCAGGAGCAGATGAGAAACTGAGGCTTCGAGAGAGGAAGTGACCAGAGGAAGTCACACAACACAACAGACCCTTCCGAGTGGCTGGAAATTCCCCTCCTGTTCTCCGTCTCCTACCTCGTTATTTCCATCGCCAGGCCCCTCCCTCGACAACCCCTTATCTTAGTGTTATCCCATCCGGACACATGTGGATTTTATTCTAAGGCGGGAGCCATTGGCCAGAAAGATCCTGCCCCACTGGCTGTAAGTCAACCAGGTGCACATCTATCATGTAGGTGACTGGAGTGGAGAGGAGATGAGAAGAGGAACACAGACTAGCTCTGCCCCCAGGCAGCATCACTGTATTAATCAGGATGCTTGTGATGGTAAGTGACAGAATCCGGACACAAAGCAAAAACTGGGAAGTCCAAAGGCATGACTGACTTCAGACATGGTTGGATCCAGGGGCTCAAAGGATGTCTTTGCTCCACCTCCAGCTCCGCTTCCCTCGGGAAGTGGCTTTATTCCCAGATAGGTTTTCTCTACGTGTGGGAATGATGACTGCTAGCAGCCCTAAACCTACATCCTTGCAGCACCCATGGAAACAGCAGAGAGACCCTCCCTCTAACTCACAGAAGACCTTGAATTGGCCCAAATCCCATCAGAACTTGGGGGCCATACATTTTCAGCAACATGGATGCAGCTAGAGATTATTATACTAAATGAAGTGAGTCAGAAAGAGAAAGACAAATACCATATGATATCACTTATATGTGGAATCTAAAATACGACACAAATGAACCTATCTATGAAACAGAAACAGAATTACAGACATAGAGAACAGACTGGTGGTTGCCAAGGAGAAGGTGGGTGGGGGAGGGATAGATTGGGAGTTTGGGATTAGCAGATGCAAACTATTATATATAGGATGGATCAACAACAAGGTCCTACTGTATAGCACAGGGAACTATATTCAATATCCTGTGATAAACCATAATGAAAAGAATATGAAAAAGAATGTACATGTGTATAACTAACTCACTTTGCTGTATAGCAGAAATTAACACAACACTGTAAATCAACTATACTTCAATTAAAAAAAAAAAAGAACTTGGGGGCCATAAAGAGAGGGAGACAGTGGTTCCCCCAGGAAAGATAACTGCCTAGACAAAAACGTGTTAGCTACTGATATATCCACTGAAATCATGCATCTGTCCATTCAACAAAGAGTGCCTACACATCTTAGGTGCTCGGTTGACTAAGCCAAGTGCTGGGGATACAAGCATGAATAAACACGGCCATCCAGGAGCTGTCTGGTGGGGAATACCAACCAGCAAATCAACAATAGCAATGCAACACGGAAGTGCTGGGGAGAGAACCGTGCAAGGCATGACGGGAACACAGTGGGAGGAGCAGTTAATTCAGCTCTGATGGGGATGTGGAAGAAAGGACACAGACACGTGCACAAATAGTGCCCTGGGAAGATCTAGATTGAAACTTAATAGCCAAAAAGGCATCCAGACCATCAAGTCTTCCCCCCAAGGTTCTCCCCCTGCCCCACCCCCCAGCATGGGCCTTTCCCTTCCTCCGGGAAGGCAGGAAGCCTCTTCCCAACACCAGCCTGGAGAACTTGTCCCTGGGCAGAACTGGGGGGAGGGGGTGGCTGGACGTCCCCTGCTCCTTCACTCTGGATCCCCCCACTCCCTCCCTCCACACATGGGGAGCAGGACCACCCCTCAGGGTCAACCACGTTCTGTGGGCAGAGGTCATTCTTCCCATTGCACCAGCCTCTGCTCTACTGCAGGGGTTGTCCTTCTGGGCACCATGAACATTCGGGGTCAGGTGGCTCTGTCGTGGGCTGTCCTGTGCATGGTAGGATGTTTAGCAGCATCCCTGGCCTCTATGCACCAGCGCCCCCTGCCTGCATGTGACAACCCAAAATGTCTCCAGACATGGCCAACTGTCCTCTGGGGGGGAAAGCTGCCCTCAGTTGAGAACAGTTGCTCTAGTGCCTTCTCCCCCATCTCTCCTCCACCCCAGACTCCAGTCTTTGGAAGGGGGAAGCCTCCGTCCCCTGGTTAGGCAGCCTAGTTCCCCCTAAGGAGACATTTATCAGTACTCACCCATGTTCATCCAACGGATGAACCCCCCTCTCCAGGCCAGGGGTTCCAGAACTAAAGACTGGGTCTCCGCCCCGAGTCTCCTTCCGGGCTCCACCACCCAGGAGATACTACTCAGTAGCCGAGTTCATGTGCCAGGTGTGGAGGAGAGAACTGAGTGCTCCCCGCACCCCTCCCAGGTCCTCCCTCTGCTCCCGCAGACCCCCCCTGAGGAGTTGCCCCTGCTGGGGGGAGGGGCGAGGGGGAGAGGCAGCAGCACTGAGCACTGCACTGCAGGCAGAACAGCTCCGGGTCTGTCTGAGCGAGGTGATCCGAAAGAGAAAGTGACAAGTGGAGAGGAGCCCGGGACCTCTCAAGGGCCTTCCTTCGGGGACCTGGGCAGGACGCTAGGGCCCGAGATGACAGGGTAATGTTTGATTTCCTCCTTCCTACACTGTTCCGGTGCTGAAGGTCACGCAGCCCCTTGAAAAGGAACTTTCTTTTTTTAAAATAGATTTTATTTATTTATTTATTTATGTATTTATGGCTGAGTTGGGTCTTCGTTGCCGCTCGTGGGCTTTCTCTAGTTGAGGCGAGCGGGGGCTGCTCTGCGTTGCAGTGCGTGGGCTTCTCACTGTGGTGGCTTCTCTTGTTGCGGAATACGGGCTCTAGGCACGCGGGCTTCAGTAGTTGTGGCACGTGGGCTCAGTAGTTGTGGCTCACGGGCTCTAAAGCACAGGCTCAGTAGTTGTGAAAAGGAACTTTCTTTTTTTAAAATAGATTTTATTTATTTATTTATTTATGTATTTATGGCTGAGTTGGGTCTTCGTTGCCGCTCGTGGGCTTTCTCTAGTTGCGGCGAGCGGGGGCTGCTCTGCGTTGCAGTGCGTGGGCTTCTCACTGTGGTGGCTTCTCTTGTTGCGGAATCCGGGCGCTAGGCACGCGGGCTTCAGTAGTTGTGGCACGTGGGCTCAGTAGTTGTGGCTCACGGGCTCTAAAGCACAGGCTCAGTAGTTGTGGCGCACGGGCTTAGTTGCTCCGCGGCATGTGGAATCTTCCCAGACCAGGGATGGAACCCGTGTCCCCTGCATTGGCAGGCGGATTCTTAACCACTGCGCCACCAGGGAAGCCCAGAAAAGGAACATCTTGATAGTGACTGATGATGCCCAGTGTTCTCTGGGCAGGGCTGGGCATGCAGCCATGGCATCCATAGCATTTCTAGAGAGAATGTGAGTTGATGTCCCTCTGCGCCCAAACTGTAAGGCTTCAAGGGCAGCTTGGAGGAGGGGAGCTCTTCTCAGGAGCGCAAGTCTGTCAGGCTGTTTTCCTTCCTTTTTATTATTGTGGGAACCTCCACTGATGGGATGTGTCCTGACTCTTGCAGCTCTGGGGGTGTGCCGGGCATCCTGATGCCAGTGACACTGAGATGAGGAAAGAGAGGATGGGCCAGGGAAAGGCGTATCTTACTTAGTCCTCCTGGGCGTGTACCACAGACTGTGTTTTTGAGGAATGGGGTGTAAAACACAGGCTCTGCCCCAGGTGCTATGTCCTGCGTGTGTGTGTATGTCGAATTGCAACGCACACTGTGTGTTTGCCCGTGTGCAGGGGAGCACACGGTGTGTGCCCAGGTGAGTACTGGTTTGTACACTCGAGCACGATTCCCAGTGCACGCTACGTGGAAGAAGAACAAGTACGGCGGTGTTGGGTGTGTGCCAGACACACTGCAAGGGCATGGGAAGGACTGCGCAGGTGCAGAGATGCTGGGCATGAATGAAGATATCACGGAGGTGCGTGTGGAGGGGTGACCTGCACTGGGCGGGGAATGCATGGGGTATGACTTGTGGAAATGTGAGAACAATGGAACGTGCCGAGCAAGGCTGTGTGTTCAGGAGCAGCAGCACTGATACTGCAGCAAGCGCTGAGGTGAGGTGTTTGTATCCAGCCGCACTACACACTCACGCTTCGAGGTGTTTGTATCCAGCCGCACTACACACTCACGCTTCGAGGTGTTTGTATCCAGCCGCACTACACACTCACGCTTCGAGGTGTTTGTATCCATCCGCACTACACACTCACGCTTCTCCCTGTGCCAAGGGGAGGCGGGAAGTTCCCACAGAGTCACACGCAGCGCGGGATATATACTATGTATATAAAAGTACAGTAGAAAGGTCACTTTATCCTTCCTCCTTTGACCTTGTAGGATGGGACAATTGACAGTCTCTACGCCCGAGAGGCTATACAGTGAAATGGTTTTTAGCACAAACTTTGGAAGCAGTGATTTGAGTTGGAACCCTGCTCTACCACGTACTTGCTACAAGCCTTCGACACATCTTAAACCTCCCTAAGACCCAGCTTCCTTATATGTGAAATGGGGGAAAATAATGCTCCATGCCTCCTGTGGAGGTCATGAGAATTCACTGAGGTCCAGGGGTAAAGCACTTACACAGAGATGGAACAGTCCTACATGCTGGCTCTTGTTAACTACAGGATACGGACGACAGCACTTAGCACGATCACAAAATGCCCAGGGGACACGGAACCTGGGCCCTGCCAAAGGCTCTGCTATCGTACCGAGGGCAGAAGCATTGCCGTGGAGGCCCCTTTCCCCGTCATGGCAACCCCACCCCTGCTGGAAGCCCCTGCGTTGTTCTGCAGGAGACCCGGCAGAGGGGAAGAACTGATGACCAGCACATAAAGAAATGAGATTCCTCTTCCGAGGCGCATCCTGTGGATGAGCAAGCATGGGGGAAACAGGATGGAGACCAAGTCGAAGCCATCGGACACTCCAAGCCAGCTCAGGCCCTCAGACCAGAGGGAAGCAGGATAGCCCTTCCCTACCAACTGCAGGCCTCGGCCCACGGCCTCAGGGCCTCAGCCCCCGGCCCCTCCCTGCTGCTCCTGCACTCAGGGATGTACTAGAACCCGCTCCCAAGACAGATACATGTCCTTCCCAGCCCCGTGTTCAGTGACATCACGCTGGTAGTTTGACACGAGCCATGGAGGGGATGTATACACCATGGACATTGACAAATTTCCATGAGACTGGGGTGGGGTTGGTGGTGGGATACAAAAAAGAATAAAGATGTCAAAGAGCCATTAAGAGGAGGAGAGAAAGGAGAAACCCAAGGGAGAAAAGCTTTCTCTGTTGACTTCAAAGATACGGGCACTTGGACACCCAAGGTCAAGAACTCAGGCCTGGCACCATTCTAAAATAAACAAACAATTAACTAATAATAATAATAACTGTGGTAGAAGCAGCAAGAGAATATTTTCTGTGTTCTTGCAAATTTTCAGGGTGTGTTTAACCAGTTCACAATATCACAGTTTGGACCATGATGTGGACCTCCTCCTGTAGCAAGTGCAGATCCCTGCCTTTAGCTCCCAGGCATTGGTTCTCCCTGTGCCTGGGAACGCTGCCCGTGGACGCTTCATAAAGCCCCCCTCTGAACGGAGCTGCCCAGGGCAAGGTCACACCGCCTACCCCCCCGGGCGGGGGGGTGGGAAGCCCACATCCAGGGACAGGTCCATAGAGGGCTACAAAGGTCTGGCTGCTCACCTGGGTAAGCAACATCTCTGAAGAGTTGTCCCAGCTCCAGAGCTCCCAATGGGATTGGCTGAGGCCATTGCTGCTACAGCATCGCAGCCCAAGCTCCCCCTCTGCCCAATCCTGCATCCCTCACTCCCTCCTGGGTGCTGTTCCTGACACACTAAGAAACATCCTGCACTCAAATCTCCAGCCCAGAATCTTTTCCCCAGGGAACTCAACCTAAGACACCCCCTACCCATCTCCCTGTAAATAGACCACTGCCCAGGAGAACTACTGTCCAGTCCCATGTGGTTCTCTGCAGTGGGGGCATGTGCGTGGCTGTGGAAATGCCTGGAACCTGCAGAGCCAACTCAGGTGATTCCTCGGAAGAGGTGCCTCACCGTGGGTTTTGCTGGGGGATGGGGGAAGTAAGGGGAGAAGCATGATGGAGTGTGCACGTATATGTGTGTGTGTGTATACATGTGTGAGCTGCTGTTTGTTTTCCAGGCCGGCACCCCTGTTGAAGGGCACGGCCAGGGGAGGGGAGACAAAAGAAAGCCACCTGCTTGTTGAGTTTAGCAGCACCCAGGATCTCTGCGGCAATAGCCACCTGCCCTGCTGACTACACAGAGACCTAAGCGTGCAGGAACACATGCCCTCTCTACATCCAGGCACAAAACGCACACTGCCCCAAACACACAGCCCACATTCCAGGTCCTGGTTCTTGGGTGGAGATGGGAAGAACTCAGCCCAGCTCACCTTTAGTGCAAGAGGTGAAGCTGAAGAATCAGGCTCTGGGATCAGCTCCTGGTCACAGGTAAATCCTAGCCTCTGGCACATGTCACTCGCTTCTGCATAAGCCCATTCATTCATTCCCCCAAAGACTCGCTGCACTTACTGTTTGCCGTCTTGCCTGCTCAGAAGCTCCCTTCACGACGGGAGCCCCAGCTGACTCTTCTCAAGAGGATGCTGCACAGATGCAGAGCTTCTCCAGCACCTGGACGAAGGGAGTTCCTGGCCTCCCTGCCGACGAGAGGGCTCTGTTGGACAAACTGCAGCCAGTGGACCTCGTCCATGGTGATGGTTCCAAGCAGAGGCAGAACTTGCCCCTCGCCTTCCCCCATAATTCTCCTGCCCAATCCAGGCACTCACTGGTAGCCCATGGGTGAACCTTGCCCCTATTGAGGGGCAACCACGTTACTTGCTAACTTGCTGATTGGAAATGAGTTCCTCTTCAGCGGTGCTGGAGCTGAGCTAAGAATGAACACCTGTGGAGGGGAGGGCTTCTGAGCCCTCGTGCCCTTACAGTAACAGTCATACTATTCACTGTTTAGATTAATCTAGAACTTTACCAAGCACTCAGACGCGAGATCTCTGGTGCTGGTATTCCCAGGGGTGAGGGGTGGTTATGTTACACCAGCTACTCTGCAGCCTGGAATTCAACGTCAGGCAGGCCTGGATCTGAATTCCCAGAGTTACTTACATTTTGAGGCTGGATGTGGGACGTGACAGCTCGATGCCTGGTACAGGGTACGTGCTCAATCCACAGCCACTGTCGATACTATTATCACTGCGGTCCCCCAGAGAAGCCCCTGTTTACGAGGTGAGCCCCCATGGAGGCTGTGTGTAGGGCAAGCCCATCCTGTGCCTGCTCTCATGCCATCCTCTGGTTCCTGGCCCATGTCAGAGGGCTGGCCAATCTCTGAAGGCCCTTCCCACTGCCTTAAGAGCTGCCAAATGTGAGGGCTTCCCGGGCTGGACCTTATGTTTGATCACCAGGAAATGAAAACATACGATACCGGGAGACTGAGGCCAGGAAATGCCCGCGAATCCCTGTTAATTTCAGGCAGGTGCAAGTCTTCAGCCTCCCAGGCAACTTTAGTTATTGAGTTGGGTCGGGGGTGGACATCAGAGGGGCCGCAGTCGACGGGCAGCCGAGCTCCTAAAGGGACATCCAGGGAGCTGTCGCAGAAGATGAGCCAAAGAGTGTCTCCATCCGTCTTAATCTGGATCAGCTCAGACATGGCGACCCATGGTGACACCCAAACCCAGATTTCTTTTCCCTTATTTGGAATATGGTGGGCAAGTTTCTCCCCTACCTTAGCTTGTTTTCCTTTATAAAGACTTCTACAATAAAAATGTTAAGCTATGTGAGATCTATCTAGAGCCCAGGCCATTCAGCTCACTAGGGGAGAGATGGATGTTTGCTGGGCTTTTTAGTTATAAAGCCGCTCAAATCCTAATATCAGAAGTTCACAGAGAGGAATTTAACAGATCATCTAAAGCAATCCAGTGCACATTGTTAGACAGCCTAGTAGTTGTTGCTGCCGCAGTTTAGCTAACATTTATCGAGGTGTATTCCACGCCGTCTCATCTCAGAGATGAGAGGTGAATAAAACATAAAATACAGTTCCTTTTTTAAAAAAATTATTTACTGATTTTCAACAATATTGCCACATTTGCATTCTCTTCGTCCCTCCCTCCCTCCCTCCCTCCCTCTGAAATGCTCAAATGGTTCCTGAACCATTTGAAGTAAGTTGTAGACATCGTGACACTTCACCCCTAAATGTTTCAGCTTCTGTCTCCTGAGAACAAGGATTATTCTCCCGCAATAACTACAATACCACCGTCACTCCTGAGATAGTTAACACCAACATGATAATATTGTCTAAAATGCATTCCGTATTCCCTTTTACCCGAGTGTCCCAGGAATGTTCTTTGTGGCTTGCTTTTTTTAAAGCAATCCAGGATATACTCATGGATCATGCACTGCATTTGGCTTCTTCCTAATGTTTTGACAGATGTAAAGAAAGAGATAGAGCTCTCAAAGACTTTTGAGACAGAAACTTCAGATTCCAAATAAAAAGACAAATCCTTCCATAAGGACACTTGGATGCTGCATAATTCTCATTCCTCACCACAGATGGGCAAATTATTTCTTAGAGGGGCATATGGACTCCTAATTATTCCAACAGCTTAATGCCATCTGCCCCCTACGAGCAGGAAAAGTGGTTACAAGGTGGTGTCAGGGACTCTTAGGCCCCTGATCAGGGTTTAGCCCATGTTCTCTAATGCAAATCCAGGTCAATCTGGGCGGGGCCTGTTCTGGGTCCTGGAAATGTGGGAAAGCTGAAAAACAACCCGTCGCTCGGGACTTCCCTGGTGGTCCAGTGGTTAAGACTCCGTGCTCCCAATGCAGGGGGATCCCTGGACCAGGTTCGATCCCTGGTCAGAGAACTAGATCCCGCGTGCACAACTAAAGATCCTGCATGCTGCAACTAAGACCCAGTGCAGCCAAATAAATAAATATTAAAAAACAAAAAAAATCCTGCTCTCACAGGGTTTATGGTCTAGTTGGGGAAGGGAAAAACAACAATGAGAGAGAGAGAAAGAGAGAGAAATAGGGAAATCAAATGATGAGGCTGGATTCCTAAAGGGTATAATAGATGGAGGGACATGTAACTCAGCCTTGGACGGTGGAGAAGAGGTCCCATCTAAGCTACAAGCTGAAGAAGGAGAATTCGCCAGCTGAAGACAGAAGAGGGGTATCCTTAACAGGAGAAATAGGCTGTGTGAATGCCCAGAGGTGAGAAGAGGTGACCCAGGGCAAGTCACATACACAAGCTCAATTGTGTGGTGTGAGGGGAGAAGGCAAGAAATTGAGGCTCTGGGGGTGGGGGTGGGGACACGAGGGCCCCCGTAAACTGGGCCTTACAATACATGGTAAGGTGCTGGACTTTATCCTAAGACCAGTGAAGCTCTATTGAGGGCCAGAACATGCCCAGATGTCCTGGCCCACTGTCTAGAATGATGGGGCAAGGGGGCAGAGGAAACGCAGTTAGGAAGCTGATAATGCAGGTGAGGGGAGTGGCCGCAGCTGAGACAGTGGAAGTGGAGATGGAGAGAGGGGAACAGACAGATTTTGTATTTTTTCAAACTATTTTTTAAAATGGAAGTATAGTTAATTTACAATGGTGTGCTAGTTTCAAGTGTACAGCAAAGTGATTCAGTTATACATACATATATTCTTTTTCAGATTCCTTTCCATTATAGGTTATTACAAAATATTGAAAATAGTTCCCTGTGTATACAGTAGGTCCTTGCTGATTGTCTTTTTTATAATCCTTCTTGACTGTCTTTTTTTTTTTTTAATTTTACTGGAGTATAGTTGATTTACAATATTGTGTTTGTTTCAGGTGTACAGTAAAGTGATTCAGTCATACATATACATATATTCATTTTTGTAGATTCTTTTCCCGTATAGGTTAGCACAGAGATTATCTATGTTATATATAGAAGTGTGTATATGTTAATCCCATACTCTTAATTTATCCCTCCCCCCCTCCTTTTCCCTTTGGTAACCGTAAGTTCGTTTTCTATGTCTGTGAGTCTATTTCTGTTCTGTAAATAAGTTCATTTGTATCATTTTTTTAGATTCCTCATATAAGTGATGTGACATTTGTCTTTCTCTGTCTGACTTACTTCACTAAATATGATAATCTCTATTACAGACGTAGAAAACAAATTTATGGTTACCAAGGAGTAAGGGGGGGAATAAATTGGGAGATTGGGATTGACATATACACATTACTATATATAAAATAGATAACTAATAAGCACCTACTGTATATACAGCACAGGGATCTCTATTCAATACTCTGTAATGGCCAATATGGGGAAAGAATCTAAAAAAGAGTGGATATATGTGTATGTATAACTGATTCACTTTGCTGTACACCTGAAACGAACACAACATTGCAAATTAACTATACTCCAATAAAATTTTTTTAAAAATATGATCATCTCTAGGTCCATTCATGTTGCTGTGAATAGCATTATTTCATTCTTTTTATGGCTAAGTAATAGTCCATTGTCTATATGTACCATATCTTCTTTATCCATTCCTCTGTCAATGGACACTTAGGTTGTTTCCATGTCTTGGCTATTATAGATAGTGCTGCTATGAACATTGGGGTGCATGTATCTTTTCAAATTAGAGTTTTCACCAGATATATGCCCAGGAGTAGGATTGCTGGAGCATATGGTAGTTCTATTTTTAGTTTTTTAAGGAACCTCCACGCTGTTTTCCATAGTCGCTGCACCAATTTACATATCCACCAACAGTGTAGGAGGGTTCCCTTTTCTGTACACCTTCTCCAGCATTTATTATTTGTAGAGTTTTTAATGATGGCCATTCTGACTGGTGTGAGGTGATAACAGACACATATTTTGGAGATAGGATCCAAGGCTTTTGTAGACAGAATGTACACAGGGAGTAAAGAAAAGTGAGAATCTAGGATGAGACCCAAGTCTCTGTAATTAAAATATTTTAAAACAGGGATGGGCAAATTAAAACCTGAGGGCCAGTGGCCTGTTTTGGAAATAAAGTTTTATTGGCACAAAGCCACACCATTTGTTTACGGATTGTCCAGGGCTGCTTTTAGCTACAACCGAGGAGGTGAGTTGTTTTGACAAAGACTGACCATATGGCCTGCAAAGCCAAAGTATCTATTGTCTGGTTCTTTACAGAAAAAGCTTCCCATCCCCTGCTTTAGAAACACTGTATTCCAGAGATGCCTCAGGAAGAAAAAAGGTATTTTAGTCAAATAAGTTTGGGCAATTCTGTATTCTATATTGTTTTCTTGGCTACTCACCACAGATGTAGGTACACTGAGAGCTCTGAGAAGTCCCACAGTAAAGAAATCTCTTTACTTTATTAAAGCCAACATTTCCCAAATGTATTTGCTCTCAGGCTATTTTTTAGTTTGACCCTGAGGAATGTACCTGTGGACACTTGCTTTAGAAAGGTGAGGAGGCATACTGGAGGGGTAAAGATTAGTGAGAGTACCAGTCAAGAAATCGGTTAAGACACCCATTAAAATGACAAGAATCAGACAAAAGGGTCTGGTCTAGGGCTCAGGTCAAAAAAAAGGAAGAGACATAAGAGAGGCTGTGAAGGCAGAATCCTCAGTTTAATATTAGATAACTTTAAGAAACGTGAATGGAGATAGGAAGGCAGAGAGTGCAGGAGGAAAAGGAGAAGAAGCTGGCTTGAGGAAAAGTGAATTCCAACTTAGACACACTGAGTTTTGTTGGCTCAGAGTAAGCAATGAACTTTTGCTTCCAGGAAGATGGAGTAGGCATACTTCTTCCTATTCCTGCCACTAAGTAAAACAAGAACTTTGGACATTGTATATGAAACAAATATAAGAAGACTCTGAAAGTGCAGAAAGGAAGGCAGATGGCTAGGGACCTCAGGATCTGATGAATGACATGGTGACGAGTTCTCTGGGTTTTCTCTTTGCCTCACATATCCCAGACTGAGTGCTGGAGAAACCCACAAATGCCAATGGTCCCAACAAAAAGAAGTTCAACAAAAGCCTGCTCTCTCTAGCCAAAACCTAGCAAAGGGGTAGACTAGCAAATACAAACTTTTAGACAATAACCACCCTACTCTAGCTAAATACCATGGAAAAAAAAACTGTGGCCACACTTTCACCTACACAGGCAAAGGCCAAGTAGGGACCCTAAACTTCCACCCTCAAGAGACTGTGATGAGGGACTTCCCTGGTGGTCCAGTGGTTAAGACTCCATGCTTCCACTGCAGGGGGCACAGGTTCGATCCCTGGTTGGAGAACTAAGATCCCACATGCCGTGTGGTGACTCCAAACAATTAAAAAGAAAAAAAAAAAAAGAGACTGTGATGAGGTGCCCCAACACTCCCCTGGGATAGTGTCAGAGAAGGCCAGTGAGCAGGGGGGACTGCTTCCCCCGCCCCAACCAGGTGTCAACAAGGCCAAGTGGGTACTTGGACTTTCACCTCCACCTGGCAATAATGAGGTATGCCCCCCACCCCATTCCCCTGCTGCAATGGTATCAGAGCAAACCAGCTAATACTGGTTTACATAAGATCCAGAGTTTCAGAACATATAAAAATGTCCTGGTTTCAGTCAAAAATCATTCATCATACCAAGAACCAGGAAGATCTCAAACTGAGTGAAAAAAGACAGTCAATAGATGCCCTGGCAACAACAAAAGAAGAGATTTAAAATTATCTAACAAAGATTTTAGAACAGCCATGATCAAAATGCTTCAATGAGCATTTATCAACACACTTGACAAAAATGGAGAAACAGAAAGCCTCAGCATGGAAACAGAATATCTTAGCAAAGAAATCAGTGACATAAAGGAGAACCAAATGGAAACATCTGAACTAAAAACAAAACATAACAACTGAAATGAAAAGCTCAGTGGATGGGTTCAAGAGCAGAATGGAAGGGACAGAGGAAAGAACTGTGAGCTAGAAGACAGAACAGGGCTTCCCTGGTGGTGCAGTGGTTGAGAGTCCGCCTACCAATGCAGGGGACACGGGTTCGTGCCCCGGTCCGGGAGGATCCCACATGCCGTGGAGTGGCTGGGCCCGTGAGCCATGGCCGCTGAGCCTGTGAGTCCAGAGCCTGTGCTCTGCAACGGGAGAGGCCACAGCTGTGAGAGGCCCGCATACCGCCAAAAAAAAAAAAAAAAAAAAAAAAAAAAGATAGAAAATGAGAAATGAGCTAATCTGAACAACAGAGAGAACATAGACTGAAAAAATCAACAAGAGCCCCAGGACCTGAAGGACTGTAACTAAAGATGAGAGTCCCAGGAGGAGAGGAGAAAGAGGGTAGACTGAAAAAGGACTCAGAAATAATGGCTGAAAACTTCCCAACTTTGACAGGAATCATCAGACAACAGATTTAAGAAGCTAAGTAAATGCCAAAGAAGATAAACCCCCTCAGATCCACATCGAGACACATAACACCTTCTGAAAACTAAAGATAGAGTAAGTAAAGTATCCAAACTTTACTAGGCTGTCTTGGACATTTAGAGGCTTCTGCAGCTGAGGAACAGGGGCTGGGGAGCAGGGACTCTATTTAGCCCAGATCAGGGTGTCAATGACAGTGCAGGAAGCCATGTGGTTGGGGTCAGAGAACCTTGCAAGATTTTAGGGCACCACCGCTTAGCTTGGATCCCTCCATAAAAACAACCTCCTACAGTTTACAGTGGAATGGAAACAGCGTTCTTTTGATGTGTTGAACACACCAAATCTTTGGGTCCTTTCTACCTGCTGCTCCCTTAGCCTGGAATGCCCATTCTTTGCCTGTTTACATTGCTGGCTACTTCAGGTTTCTCCTTAAATGTCAGTTTCTCAGAAGGGCCTTCTCCTCTGGGCCAGTCCCCACCCTAAGATATTTTGTCATAGCATGCTGTTTTTTTTTCTTGTTATCAATCCCAACATGCAGATATTTATTTATTTGTTGACTTGAATATCTCCCCTACTAAACTGTCCTTGCCATGAGACCAGAAACAACCCTGTGTCCCGAGGGCTTGACCCATTGTCTGGTACAGTTGACAGACAAGAGTCTTGCTGAATAAATGAGTAAAGAGCTAAGGAGGTAAGGGACCACCTTTAAAAGAACCCCTGTGTTTCAGGGGCTGAGCTAGCACTTTACGTACATCACCTCGTTTAGCTGTCACAAGTTGACAGTGAGGTGGGTATTGTCCTCTCATTTCACAGATGAGAAAACTGAGGCTCAAAAAGGTACTGTCTCATACCCAAAGTCACACAGCAACCATGATGAAGAGCCCAGTTTCACACAAGGATTTTTTTTTTCTGCCTGTGTATTTTCCACTACTCTACCCAGCCCCCATGTTAAGGCAAGTTATCTGGGTTTTAGCCCCAAACCTACACCCTTCTTGATAGCATCTTATAAAACTCACTCAGTTTGCTCATCTAAAATTCTGACAATGAGGCATCAAACCGTGAGCAGAGGACAGGTAAAGAGCATTTCATCCCACCAGTCTCTAAGCAGTTGGGCTGGAGTTTAATTTAAGTGCCTGGGTACCATGGAGATGCAAGCTCTTTAAGTACCCAAGAGAGGCTTATTTCAGCCAGCCCACTGGTTACTGTGCTTTGCACCCCCTCCCCTGCTTCCCACCAGGGCTCCTCTTCTGCGGTTGGGGTAGATGTGGAGGAAAGCAGTGCTTCGCAGGAACTCCCTCCCTCTAGTCACACCCTTTCTTTCTCCTCCACACCCCGACCCTCAAAACTGAGATTTCATCTTTACCTCCTCCTTCAGTGCATAATTCATGTCGTCGTTGGTGAAAGACACAACAGCTCCCAGCCCCCAGTACACAGAGGCCTCTTGGATGGGAGAGTGGAAACCTCTCCTGCCAGTCCCAGGATAACCTCCTGTCCCAAGGAAATCCAGTTCAGTTAATGAATGGACCAGAAAGAAAAAAGCGGCATAGGGAGAAAAGTGCCCCTCCTTCCACAGAGACAGCTCAGCCTGTTAAATCCCCAGCTAGCTAAGCCCCAGGTGGGTCTTGCCGACAGCATTGGTGGAGGTTGAGAACCAGGTTGGTCTATCTTCAGCTTGGAATTCAGAACCCCACACCTCAACTCTGCCCTTTCATTGTAAACTCAGCTATGGCCTCAGCATGCCCTCTCCCACCTGCAACCACTCCAACAGATACGCAATCTGACTGAAAACAGGAGTTCAAGACTAGTAGTCTCCTGGCTGCTCCTCCACCCACTTCCAACCAGACTGTTTATAACCTGAAGTTCCTTCTTCATTGGCATTCTAGATCCTACACTGCCATGAATTCAGGAGCAAAAAACAAGTTGGGAGGAGGTGAGTTGGACTCTTGGCTCTATTATTTACCATGTCACTATAGAAAAGTCACTTCACCTCTTGAGTCTCAGTTTACACATCTGTAAAATGGGACTAATGAGAACCAGGGCAATGAGTCATTATTCATAGAAACTCCATCAATTTGTAAAAATGAGTTGACTGTGCTAGACTTATTTCGATGTATTTTCAAGCTCTGTATTAAACACTGAGGACCCAGAGATAAATAAGAAACCACCTCTTCTGTCTCAGCTCTCATATCACCAAGGTTTTCTGCACCCTAATTTTCCCTGGCTTAGGACATGGTTTCCCATCATTGAAAGAAAATAGTTCACGGGGGCTTCCCTGGTGGCGCAGGGGTTAAGAATCCGCCTGCCAATGCAGGGGACACGGATTCGAGCCCTGATCCGGGAAGACCCCACATGCCACGGAGAAACTAAGCCCGTGCGCCACAACTACTGAGCCCACGTGCCACAACTACTGAAGCCCATGCGCCTAGAGCCCGTGCTCCTCAACAAGAGAAGCCCCCGCTCGTCGCAACTAGAGAAAGCCTGTGCGCAGCAACGAAGGCCCAACGCAGCCAAAATAAATAAATAAAATAAAATAAATAAATTTATTTAAAAAAAAGAAAATAGTTCACGGGCCAAATTATGAACCACACATAATGCACAACTAAAGAAAGGGGACATTATCGGCTCAGTCACATAAACGTAACTGTGCATCCTCCAGGATGCGTGGGAGGCAAAGCATGATGTAGGGAGGAACAGTCATGGAGTCGGAAGAAAAATCTCCACAGAGGTTTCCACAGCCTCCATTTCCTTGAAGAATGTCGATGTTAACAGGAAAGTACTGCTGGCATATCTCTTTGGTTTTTTTTTTTAAGCTAATTTCTCCTCCTTACCATCTTCATGAAATATGTTACCCTGCCTCTCTGATTCTCTGAGACACGTGTGTGTTCTCCTTTGCTGCTGCGGTGGGGGAAAGGATTTCAGTGGGTGTCTTTTGAAAAACAAGACAACCTGTTTTCAGGCTCAGGTGGGCGACCCGGTTGTGAAAGCAAACGAAGAAAGGCTTGTCCTGTGGTTACTTCTGCTCGGCCCCAACTCAGCTCCAGAGCAGCCAGATGCAGCCCCAGAAGGAAGGCCGGGAGAGGCTGGGCTTCTTGTCAGATTCCTGCAGTTCATTCACCTGTAGAATAATGTCCAATTTGCCCTATCACATGGCTGAGCCGGTTTTACCTTTAATCCCTTTCCCGTTGGTCCCCAGCCTCGAAGAATGCCTAGGGATGATTCACCCACCATCACGTGGGGCAGGCAGGCATCTGTTTCATTACCTCACCCTGCTTGCAGCTTCCGGGAGATATAACCCAGGATTCTTCTGCCATGGGGAGGTGGGGGGTGGTGGAGGTAAGGTGGACAGAGTAAGGCTTTAAGGAGTTGATTCCTGCTCTGGTCTCAATTTCCTGCTTCCCAGCCCAGGTCTAAAGATGTGCAGGAACAAGTCATGTGGAAATGCCAGGGCTTGGGCACCTGGGCTAAAAAGAAAGTTGGATTTGGTGTGGTCTAAAAGGGGTTTTCCCTTCACAACCAACATCAGCCAGTGGGAAGGCATGGTTGCAAAACAAGACAAAAAAATGAAAGCAGCAATTAGGAAGATTGTCACAAACAACCTCACACAATTTTCAGGCGGGGAAAGGACATGGGCTTGTGTTTGGAACAGAAAATACTTCATCAGTCTCACAGGGGTGTACATGGTGCTCCAAATGTACCACATGGAGGCCCCTGAGATGACAGCTTACTGTGGAGTGCCAAGCCCTCTACACTTCTCATCTGTAGCCCTTACGACAAGCCCTACAGAGTCTATATTATTATGGTGGCTTTCAGACCTAAGACTGGGACTTCAGTTAAGCAAGTTACTCAAGGTCACACAGCTAGAAAATAGGGAGGGTTTAAGACCCACACAGACTGGTTCCAGAGCTTTTGCTTCTCAGCCAAATAACTACGAAGCAAGCATCAAAAGGGACAAGCATTCATAAGCGTCCATGATATTCCAGATCCAGACCATGGGTAGGTCCAGGAGTTGCAGAGTAACTTTAAAAAAAGAAAGAAAGAATAGGTTAATTGTGGAGAGCACTAGTACTGAAGTCAGACCTAGGTTCACTTATTAGCTCTGTATCCCTGGTCAACAATATAGCATCTCGGAGCCTCAGTTTTCTCATCAGTGAAATGGGTATAATAAGTAGTATTCCTTATTCCAGAGTGGTGTTGTGACACTTACATGAGAGCCTGCGTGTGAAGCACCTAGCACCATGCTGACTTTAATTTTGAGCTATTGCCCTCATCACTAATGCAAGGATTTTATACATAGTGAAGTTGAGGCCCAAGCAGAGGCAGTGTAGAGGGCTATGGGAATCTCTCCATAAAAGGAGGGGGAACTCCTACTTCTAGGTATTCTGAGGCCAGTCTGAGGCCCACATTTCTGGACTTTTGTGCATGGCATCTATGGAATGAGGGAGGGAGGGTAAGGCCAAATACGGAGCCCAGGAGTCTGGCCTTAAGAAGTAACTGGCTTTGCAGAAGGCATTTGGAGGTGAGGAGCTGCCATGGTGGGCCTTCTCTATCAAAAGAAGATGAGACCACAAACATGGGATTCTCCCCTTTGCTCAGCACACCCTGGCCCATACAACACAGAATGCTGGCTCCTCTGGGAGACTGTGGGGCTCAGACAAAAGGATACACCACACTGGGCTTCATTCCTCCAGTTCAGCTCCCCACTATATATCCAGGGCAAAAAATGGTTAAAGACACAGTCAGAAGACATAGACAGCCAGTTGATCCTTAACTCAACTGTAATTAAGTAATTACAAATTTTTAATTTCTCAAGCAATATTGATTTTAAAATTTTCTTTTCATTGTTTTTCAACATGGAATTTTGCTTTGCTTGCTTTCTTCTTTTTCGTAACCCCCTTCCCCCACAGCTATAACATATCAAATAGTATCGCAGAGGAGAACGCAGGTGAAGCTGCCTGGGACAGGTTAAGTATTCAATTTAATGAACAACAACAATGTCATTACTATTACTTTTAGAGTGCTTCCCTGACACCCCTTGGAAGTCCTCCGGGGTCGAGGGGTGGGTGGGGTAGATTGATAGCACTCCTAATTTTACGGTCCCGGGGAAAAGCCAGCTACATTTGCAAATACGAGGGGTGGGGGGATGGGTGAAACAACGTGGGGAGAAGAATAGAATAAGAGGGAGACAGATGGTGTGTGTGTTGGGGGAAGGGATCAGAGATCCTGGAAAACTTACGTTCCCCGATTTGCAAGAATGTTTCCATTTAACCACTTCTTGCCTGACTCCTGATTCTACATGAGAGAAGCGGGGAGTTGTAAGATTTGGTGCCACCTGTGCAAGAGCCTGGACACTCGGGGTGGAGAGAGCCAGGAGCGTTGGGAAGCAGAGGGAGAGCGGGTCTTGCTCTAGCCTCCCGGGGCGCCAGTCTGGGTCAGGGACCCAGGTAAGGGGCGGGCTCCCATTCCTCCGGCAGGAGCAGCCGGAGGTTGGGACTGTCCCACGAGGGGGCGCGTCTCGGGCCCTAGGACCCGCCCTCGCTGCGCTGGGCGCAGGGAGGGGACGCGGGAACCCTGGCGCCCGGTGCTCCGCCTCCCGTTTCCGGGGCAGCGCGGTTACCTGCACCGCCCGAGCCGCACCTGGCGGAGGCAGAAGTCGCAAGCCGAGCGATCGCTGAACAGCGGAGCTGAGAGGAGGGACAGCACCCGGCTGGGGGGAGGAAGAGGCGGCGGCGGGCGGCGGCGTGGAGGCTGCAGGGCGCCGCGCGCCGCGGAGGAGGGCAGGCGGCAGCTGCGCTCGGCTCGCTCTGCCACGCCGGCGGGGCGCGCACCCGGGCCCGCACCGCGCCGCTGCGGACGCACATGGCAGCGTGAGAGGGCCGGCGGCGGGAGGAGCGCGCGGCGCCGGGCCGGGGCCGCAGGGCCGCATGGACAGCGCCGCCACCCCGGCCGGCCCTCACTAAGGCCCCCAGTCCGCGGGCGCCACTCCCCAGATCATGGTGCCTCGGCGGCCGCCCGAGCCGAAAAGAGTCGGCCGGAGCCGTTGAGCCGGGGGTCCCCGCGGCGGCCGGGAGCTGCATGGGGGAGCGCGGGCCGCGCTCGGGAAGATGCCCCGGCCGGAGCTGCCCCTGCCGGACGGCTGGGAGGAGGCGCACGACTTCGACGGCAAGGTCTACTACATAGACCACACGAGCCGCACCACCAGCTGGATCGACCCGCGGGACAGGTAGGACCCCGAGAGGCCCCCTCCTGCCCCACGGGCCACCAGCCCGGATTGTACAGGGGATGCCGAGGAGCTCGGCGAGCCTCTTCGGTGTCCCGCACCCCACACGCTCCACCTTCATCCCCTTCTGGACCGCCGCTCCCGCCCGGGTGGGCTGCCGGGAGGAGGGGACGGCCAAGTGAGTTGGCCCAGGCTGCCGCCACCGCCTTCCTCTGATGAGGACTCAGGCCCCAGCCGGCACCTGCCCGGAGTTTTGACCTTAAGCTCTAGCCCCGCCCCCCGCCCCCCGCTTCCCCTTAGTTGGGTCGGGCGGGGGCTGGGGGAGCAACCTAGCCGAGTGCTGCTGGGGCTTCCCGGGAAGGCTTTCCCCACCACGGGGTGGGGGAGGAGGGGGGATGGGGAAGCATCTGGTTTGGAGCGGGTGGCAGGCACCCAGGACTCAGTGGGAGACCGCTGGAGGAAGGACACTGCGTGCGTGCAGGGGAAGGCAGCCTGGAGTGTGGTTTTTGACAGGTGTCTCCGCGGCTCTGAGAGGAGCACGGGAGCAGTCTGGGGGGCCTGGAGGCCGAGAGAGGGAAGGAAAGGAAGGAGCGGGGGAGGTCTGATCGGGGAGACCGTTCTTCAGGAATCTCACGGCAACTTGGAAGCTGTTAGGATGTAGATGGAGGTGAGAGGCCTCCGCAAAGCCCTGCCCTTCCCTCTTTCTCCTCCCTCCTTTCCTCTGGGGACCGCGGCTCCTCAGCCCTGCACCAGCGCGTCCTGACCTTGGTGGGCACCAGGCCGGCTGGAGCAGCGGATTTGTTTTTGCTGAGGCAGGTGGAGTGTGTGGCTCTTAGCTTCCAGACTTTCTCCTGGTTTTGACCGCTTGGCATTTCTTTGCAGACACGCACCCCCTCCCCATGAATATCCTGGGGGGAGGGGAGGACCACCCTCTGGGACCGCTTTGTTGTGCTTTGCTGTCACCTCTGTGGTCAGAGTGCCTCAGGAATGTGGAATTTTCACCTGGTCGCTGTGACCTTGGGTGTCAGGTGCCTGTAAAGCAATGGAGGTGAATTGTTTGGACCCTTCATCCCGTGGGGTTGGGATGGAGGTTCCAGAAGTCCAGGATGGGGTGTGTAGCGAGGTGAAGGTTGAGAAAGAGCAGAAAGAAAATGTGAGCTGAGATTCCTCGTGGTTTCTGTGAGCACTTTGGTTCATTCATTCAACATTTACTGGGTGCCTCCTCTGCGTTCAGTACCATGCTGAAAGTCTCATCAATTTAATCCGGAAGAGAAATTTTTAACGCTGGAGAGCGTCCCGGGGGCAAGCTGCTTTTACCTCTGAGCCTCAGTTTCCCTATTTGTCAGACAAATGATTTGCTTGGAAGGGAAGGAGTAATAGTGGAACTCTTTTTTAAAAAAATTTATTTATTTAACTGATTTTATTTTTGGCTGCGTTGGGTATTTGTTGCTGCGCGCGGGCTTTCTCTAGTTGGCGAGCGCGGGGGCTACTCTTGGTTGCGGTGCGTGTGGGCTTCTCATCGCGGTGGTCTCCCTTGTTGCAGAGCACGGGCTCTAGGCGGGCGGGCTTCAGTAGTTGTGGTGCGCAGGCTCAGTACTTGTAGCTCGTGGGCTCTAGAGCGCAGGCTCAGTAGTTGTGGCTCACAGGCTTAGTTGCTCCGTGGCTTGTAGGATCTTCTCCGACCAGGGCTCGAACCCTTGTCCCCTGTATTGGCAGGCGGATTCTTAACCATTGTGCCACCAGAGAAGCCCAACAGTGGAACTCTTCAAAGTTGGAAGGGACATAGAAGATCAAGGCCCAACTCCCACTTTCAAACGTGAGACAAACTTTGAGGCCTGGAGGTGCGATTTGCTTGTGTTTTGATCTTTCCACCCCTCTGCCTTATGCCGAGTTCTTTACCGGCTCTGAAGTTCTAACCTCCACACTTGTGGTCCTACTCACTTTCGTTCCCCATGCCCCCCTCAGGGTCAGTTGCCCCAGGGACTCTGTTGCTGTGTTGGTGAACTGGACAGTCCCTTGTCCTTTCCTAATACAGGCACAAGTTCAAGTTTCTGTGTCCTCCCGTTTTTTAGGTCCCAGCAGCTACCAAGTCCAGTGTGCTGTGAGCAGTTGAATGTCGAGGACACTGCTAACTCGTCCCAGGTCACGCATCTAGGAACTTCTCTGGGGTGCTGAGAGGATAACACAGCTGTAGAAAGCTTCTTAAACAACGGTCATTTTTTACTCTTGGAAGAGGGCAAACAGTATAGCTTCTGTGGGATACTGACTTGACTAGAGCATAATTTCCCAAATTTTAGTATTATGTGGACCACGTTTTTTGCTAGATCCACCTGTGTTATTGCTTACTTAATATTTGACTTTAAATCAACCCAATTTGAATTTTTTTAGCCACTTTCATAAAGGGGAAACTAGTAATATCTATTGCCCTCAATACTAGGGAACCTTTAAAAATACAGTGGAGGGGAAAAACAACAGTGCCATTATACTTGAGTTCACTCCTGGGGCCTGTCCACGGCTCCAGCAACAGGGCTGTGCAGCCTGTGTTTTTAGGCAGATAGGCAGGCATTAAAAACATATTGGCACTTCATGGAGCTGCTCGCTTTCTCCGCCTTGTAGGCCACTGGTTTGAATGCTGCATCTTTGTACTGATATCTCCTGGGCATCCCACCTGCACCGGCCCGGGGTAGGGCCCCTGAGCTTGGGGCGCTGAGGGGCTCTGAGCTCACTGTTGTGGTGAGCCAACTTGGAAAGTTTGGGGAACGAGCTGAGCAGAGGGTATCCACTTCTGACTCCCTGGAATTCCCTCCTGCACACCCCAGAAGGGAGTTTTGCCTTCTCATCCTACCTGTGTGGCCTCAGGCAAATCGCTTGACCTCTCTGAGGTGCAAGTGTTCCTTTGCTGAGAGAAGAAGGTTGATGAGATGTCTCTAAGCCCCCTGCCAGTGCTCAGATAGGATTTCGCTGATTCGGGCTTGGCCTCGCCTTCTCCCTCCTGACTCCAGGGCAGAATTGGGAGGGGGGCGGTAAGGCAGGAGGGTGAGGGGGCTGAAAGGAGGAGGAGAACATTTAACAAGGCTGAAAAGCGCCAGGCTTCTTTGGGGTGGTGAGGTTAGGGGAGACAAATTCTGCCAAGGCAGTTACCTCTCTGCAGCTGGTTAATGCTATGAAACAAAATATCACATAAAAAAATTAAAAAAAAAAAAAGATTCTGCTCCTTGTGTGCGTGCACGCGCGCCCATTTGTCTTGGTTTTTTTCCTTATCTGAATCAAGGAGATACACCTGTCCATTCCCCTGAATTTAAAAGAAGTAAGTCAAATGGTCCTTCAGTCAGAAAAGTGATTTCTTAGCCGCAGAAAACAGAATAGTGTCTCGGGTTACCAACCCTGAAGAATGTCCTGGCACGTTCCTCTCTCTGGGCCTGAGCTGTTTTGTGTGCTGTCCGGCTTGGAGGCTGCTGGGGGTAGGGAATCCAGTTTTCAGCTTCCCCTTTCACCGGGGGGTTGCCAGCTCTCTCCCCTTCTCACCCAGGGGAAGACTGGGAGGCCGAAATTCCTGAGGACGGTTGTCCCAACAACCGGAGAGGGGCCAGTGGGCAGCTCGGGCCCTGCCTACTGGGCCAAAGGCTCCAACGGCACCACGGGCTCCTCCCGACGCAAGGCTGGTCTGAGAAGGTGACAGGTCTGTGGGGAGTCAGGTGCTGCAGATCGGGCCGTGGAGCAGCGTGCCTTTAGCAGAGTAACCCCGGGTGCTTCTGGGAGCTTCCAGCAAAGAGCCAGCATTCCGGGTATATTTAACTTAGAGGTATGCAACAACAAACACACTGATTGTTCTCCGAGGAAGAATGGATTGTTGGAACTGGCCCTGCCCGGGAAGGTTCCTGAAGCCTGATTCCTGCTCATTGGGGGGTTTGTCTTCTGACCTTCTTCTAGGAACCACCTGGGAGCTCTGTGGGCACAGTTTCTGGGGCTGTGTGATCAGTGCTAGAGGCCCACGTGTCTGGGAGGCCATGTTGAGAGAACCCAGCAACTTCTCTCATGATTTGAGGAGGAATTTTTGCCAACGCTGTTATTTCAGGAATGATTCGTAGTATAAGATGTTGGGTCTACAGCAGGCAAAAGATCTTAATCTCCTTCTGGTCACAGACCTTTATAAGAATCTGACAAAGGTTAAGGCTGTTTCCTGAAGAAAAGCACGAACATGGCTTTTGGCACATAATTTCAGGGCGTTTGTAGACCCCGGGTTCATAACCCCTGCCAGAGATTAACTTAAAAACTGCTCATCACTGCCCTCCTGTTTAGCTAGGTAGGACATAATGATTGAGCATTTACTATATTCAGGTAGTCTGCTGAGAGCTTTACACGGATAACTTCTTTTAATCCCCCTAACAACCCTGGGAATAGGTTATCTGCCTGAGAAACCCGAGGCTCAGGGGGGCTAAGTTTGGGGAAAGCCACTCAGCTTCTGAGGAGCTGAGATGGGAATGCCAGGCATGCCGACTCCAGAACCCAAATTTCTAACCACTCAGCTGCCTGGAATCCATTGCTGAATTAAGACCTCTGCTCCGCTGCCTAAGGAATTTGGCCTTGGGAAATAGAGCCAGGACAGGCATGATTTCAGTTACCTGCTGCCATTTCTGGTGTGTCCAGGCCATGGTTATCCAGTGAGTGGTGTAGAAAATGGAAAGAGGTTGAGTCTTTGAATCCTGGCATCTTGGATCGGCTGCTTGCTGCCTGAGTGACCTTGGCAAGTTACATATTCTCTCTGAGCCTTGATTTTGTCTTCTCTAGGATGGGGTGAAGCGCATAAGCTGTCAAGGGCCATTATGAGCATGAAATAAGTTAAATCACGTAGGGCAGCTAGCACAGAACCTAACATACAGGAGACACTTGGGAATGCCAAGCCTTTTGGCTTTTACTAGGAAGTACTTAGGAAATACTTAAGTCAAATGGAGACTGAGTCTCCATCCAGCTTTGTAGCAGTTTGTAGCTGGGATGGACCTTTCTGTTCATGTAATCCAGCCCTCTCATTTCACTGATGAAACAGACTCAGAGACTGGTGACTTGCCCAAGGTCACACAGCAAATGTCAACCTTGAGTCTCTAGTAGAGGTCTCCTTTCTTCTTTCTTTTATGTAAACTTTCCCCTAAAAATCAGACCCAGTTTCTTCTCATCCATGGTAATAATTTGAGAATATTTTATGCTTGTGGTTTATTCTTTGTAATCCTTTTTGACTATGCAGACCAGCAAGTTTCTTTCATAGCATTGCACTCATTTCTGAGTCCTGTCATAGGAATGTGTTATATGTCGACCAGTTAAAGTACCAGCAATTGCAAGTGCATTACTGTTTTTATAATCAATTTAAATAGATTTAAGGTTATTGTCGGACTAATGTCACTTTCCACCAATTTACATTCTGGCAAGCTTTCTTAAGTGGGAATTATAACCAGCCTGCCAGGGAATTTACCCAAAGCCTCTATTCTCCATGCTTCTGCTTTTAATGATCCACTAATACCTTTAGCTTCGGCCTTTACAATTATTAGAGGGCTTTTCTTCTCCTTCCAAGGCTTGAATTTATGATCTACACATTTCATGGGAGTCTGCAATGCACGGGAATATCTTACATCATTCATTAAGAAAGAAATAAGGTTAAAAAGCACTAGTCTAGCTAACAGGAAGAAATAAGAGGCATTGGAACCCACAAATGAATAAAATAATAATAAATGCTAAGTCTAATATGTATTCTGTGCTGCTCACCAAGTGTTTTATATTATGATCTCCTTTAACCCTTTTGCCAACCATATAAGGTAAGTACTGTTATTTTCTCCATCCTCAGATAAGGAAACAGCGATTTAGAAAGGTTAAGAATTTATATTTGCTCAAGGTCACCACCAGTAGGTGATGCACCCAGGATTGAGGCCCAGCTGGTTGAACTCCTGAGTCCACACTCGAATTAGCTATTGCCAATTTCAGGGCTCCAGATGCCCTGTTGACAAGCTGGGCTGGAAAGTTACCATTTACTCCTAAAATGAGGCGAGCCTGCTGTGGATCTCCGGGAAAGATATTGCCAAGGAGGCTTAATCAGAGAAGCCAGTGAGATCCACATGGCAGCTTAGGAGACTATCGAGCACAAAGTCTACCTTCCGGGAGTAGCCAGCTGACCAGAGCTCTGGGAGGGAGGGAGGGAAAGAACAGAGAAGGAGGCAGAGAAACTCTGAAGGATGCGGTGTGTGGAGAGAGTTCAAAGTCGTTCCCAAGTCTCTCGGGTAAATGCTCCCAAAGGCCAGGGACTTAGTAGCCAAGGCAGCGCCTCCCTGTCACCACCCCTCCCGGTTTTGGCCTCGCCAAACTGACCTGATTCCCCACTCCCCTGGGATCCCTGGGAGCTGTGCAACACTGCCCTTTTGAAGAGAAGCGAATCAGGTTGCCTTGGTTACTGGGAAGGTTGGAACGCCAAGCTCAGGTGCACATAAGGAGAGACGAGGCTAGAATAAATGGGAGTTGGAAGGTGGCCGGCATGCTGCTGCAGAACCCTCTGGATGCAGGAAGCCTCAGTCAGGTGTTTTTTTTTTTTTTTTTTTTGCGGTACGCGGGCCTCTCACTGCCGCGGCCTCTCCCGTTGCAGAGCACAGACTCCGGACGCACAGGCTCAGAGGCCATGGCTCACGGGCCTAGCCGCTCCGCGGCATGTGGGATCCTCCCGGACCGGGGCACGAACCCGTGTCCCCTGCACCACTGCGCCACCAGGGAAGCCCCTCAGTCAGGTTTTGGCAGCATTTGCAGGGGGTGCCAACTTCACTGCAGTCAGCTGTCTGCTGAGTGTCTCCAGCCACGTCTGCCTCCAGGCTATGGGGATCTGCCCCTGGCTCAACGAGAGGGCCTGGATAAGAGAAACCCACTCCTCTTGGAGAAATGGCCTGGGTAGCATCTCCTAGTACTTCCACTTGGACAGGGCTGAGGGCTGAATCCGGGCTGAGTCTGGGTGAGAAATGCATGCCGTGCCTCTCCCAGCACTGAGGGGCCAGTGGGCCACACACCTTTAGGTGGAACAGGTAGAGGCTCTAGTTACTGCTACTGACAAGCTTCTCGGCTGCCCTGAATCCCTGTTTCAGAGTGAGATAAAAGAAGAGAACACTCAGAAACTGGATACAGTGGCGTTTTGTTATTTAACCTTCACCAACGGGCCATTAAACCTCCGGCTCCTGAATAGAAAAGCTCCTGCCAAAATAAAGGGGGGCGTTCACTGTTGTGTGGGGGGAACGTAGAACATTCTATAAAGATGCTAGACAGTGGAGAGGGAGTGGCGTAGAGAGAGCAGGGAGAAAGGAAGCAAAGGACAAGTGCAGTGGGTTACCTCCACCCCCATTGCCTCTTCAGTGCTTCTACCCATGACATCTCACCATTGGAGAGAAATGGGATCTTTCAGTTTCAAATGTCTGCCAAAGAAAAAGGACCGAGGCTTAAGTTCTCGTTCAATGGTCGGCCAGAAAAAAAAAAAAAATGAAGCTGCATCAAGATTAGGGACACCTTTGTTGGCTTTTTTCTTCCCCTGCTCCATTCATCACTCTGGCAGCCAGGACACCAGGCCAACCGCAGCTGCTGACTTTCCCCAGCCGGCTGCCTGCTGTTGCCGGGCTTGGTTTGGTGGCAGCCGGGCTGTCCCCACGCTGGCTTCCTCCCCGCCCAGTGGCGGTTACTTGTTTGATTTGTCTCTGGGATGCCCTTAGGATCCACTGACTGATACCTGACTTGGAAGGATAAAGTATCAAGATCCAGGCATCAGGTGGCTGCTAGGATGAGATGACCCTGGGACAGCCTTCCAATCCTGCATCTGTCGTGGCTTTTCTTGGATAGTTAGGTCTCTCTGAGCATGGCGTTGTGTAGTCCAGGAATTTCTTACACGTGCATTTGTATCACTAACAGTGAGAACCATACTGGCCTCTGGTGATCATGATGCTAATAGTTATATTTAGTCATCTTTATCCAGTAGCTGGCATGGGCCAAACACAGTTTGTTGCTCGTGGTATTTTTCTGGCATTTTGCAGATGAGGAAACTGAGGTTAAGAATGGCCAAGTGACAAACTCAAGGTCATAGAGGTAGAAAGGGGCAGAGTTGGAATCTGAATCTAGGTCCGTCTGATTTCAAAGCCTTACTCTTTGCACCACTGCAGCCTTTTTCAGTGAATTTGGAGAGAGGAAGGGAAGAGGGGAAGGGAGCAAAGGAAAAGGGACCTTTGTAACTACAGAGAAATAAACAACACATCTATCAGCATATATACCTTGCTCACTGTGGAGGAAAATGTTTGTGTGGTTCCAGCTGAACTTTGGTTTGACGTACCACACTGTTCCCTGAAGTAGATAAGGCCTTCATAACGATCTCCAGAGGACACCAAGGCAAGTCCTGTCTCTGTCATTTACATATAGTAAGTCACCTTGAACAAGTCCCTTCTCTACTGTGTAAAACACAGGTAAGCGTAGGACCTACCTACCCCCGAGGGTTGTGGGGAGATGAAAGGACCTCAGACATGGTGGGTCTTACCCAGTGCCTGGTACACACCAGGCTTTCAAATGGGAGCTGTGACTAGTTAGGCTAGTTTACCCTTCTTTGCCTTGGTAGAGAAACGAGAACCATCGTCCCTTCCTTGCCAACTCAAGTTTTTTCCTGCTGAAGCAGGGCTCACCTGAGCCGCGTTGACATCAGAGTTTGCAAACCACCTTGGGGCACTCATTGTGTAAATAAACCAATAAATTCTTTTCCTCCTAGTCTTATCAGAGGCAAGCCCTTGTTCGGAATTTCTGAAGTAAAGTGACTCTTGCCAGGGAGCTGGCACCAGGGCAGTGTGTGAAGCAAGGATAATGACTTGCAGTGGTCATGACTGAGTGAAAACGGCTGCTGTGGAACTGGAGGTCTCTGGAATTCATTGGTAACTGCTCTGATATCCTGGCCCTTCACTCGTTCTTCCCTGTGCCCTGTTGGAGAGCTGTTTGAGAACCTGCTGATTTTAGCGTGGAGGTGGTGCAGAAGGGCATTGGTGTTTATCACGTCCCACCCAGCCAGGGGTTGGCCATTTATTCAGCAGGTATTTATTGAGTTGCCTACTGGGCTTCAGGCTCCGTTGCCCTAACCAAGGATCAGAGCAAAGTCCCTGCTACAATGGGGTGTACCCTCGGGCAAGGGAGATGGGCAAACAGTTAAACAGATAAATTACATTCTGACTGGGGGCTTGGTATTTGCTAGAATTCTTTGACCCATCTTAGGAAGCTGGAGGGATGGCCCTGGCTAGGACACCTGTTGGTAGTTGCTGTGTGAACTTGGGCTTTGGATCTGAGAGACCTTTGCGCCTTCCCTAGGGTGTTACCCAGAGCCTGTTAGGATGAGCTGGGCACCGGTCTAAGTGCTGGGAATGCAAGAGTGACATAAGACAGTCTCCAACTCGTAACATTTACTACAAATTAGTGAGAGACAGTCATCAAACTATGCAAATAGAAATGCCAGGCTCTCTGAACCTTGGTTTATTTCCTCTCCTGTTTCATCTGGACTCAACTTAGAAATATTTATTGACTGCCCGTAAACGAATAGAGTGTCTGTAATATGCCAGGCATTGTTCCAGCACTGGGGATTTGGCAGTGATTAAACCATCAAAAATCCTGTCCGCATGGAGCTTACATTCTAGAGCAGTGATTCTCAATCTTGGGGAAGCATCAGAATCACGTGGAGGATTTGTTAAGCCCGGTCCCACCCCCTCACTCCCACCCACACACCCAGTTTGTGTCAGTAGGGCTGCCGTGGGGCTTGGAAGTTGGTGTTTCCAGCGCATTGATGCTGCTGGTTTGTGCCCTGTTGCTTTGCAGACCGCTAACAGTTGATTTATTGAATCCTCGCAATAACGTGGGAGGATTGGGGGTTAGGGTTGGGTAGGGGAGTCGGGGGGAACCCTTTCATCGCTGTTTGACAGACAGGGAACTGAAGAAGGCAGGTGAGGTAACTTGGCCCTCCCTCTTATGCTAAGCAAGCTAAAGGAAGTGGCTTTAGGGGCAAGCACTGTTTAACTGCCTCGCCATGATTGCTATGAGCAATTTTATTCCAGTTCTTTTGCTGACCCAGAGCCTGACTGGTGGCAAAATCCAGTCGGGTTTGCTCCCGCATTGTAAAATAGAGGACGGGGAAGCAGGAGGTCTGAGCAGATCCCAGAAGCCAGAAGGAAATTCTCCTTACATTAGAATGTGTGGAGTTATGTATCCATGGTCACAGAGAGGAACAGAGGGCCACGGGTCTTCCCTGTTTCTCCCTGATGCTGAGCCAGGAGACCTGTGCCGAGTCCGCTCTTCAGAGGAAGGGGTGCTGGGCTCCTTCACCCCTAACCCAGTCTTACTTCGAGTCTAAGAAGTGCAGGTGAGGTGTGGAGAAGAGGCAAGGCCTCTTAGAGGCCCTCCCTCTAGGGAGGCCTTGTTCCCCTTGACCGTGACTTGGATTGTACATCCTTAGCCTTGTCACTGGCTAGTTCTCTGACCTTGTTTAAGCTACTTAAAGCCTCCTGAGCCTCAGTTTCTTCACTGGCAAAATGGGAATAAATTAGAAGCTACCTTGTAAGCCACAATGAAATTCGAGGTCTCTAATTATATTTAAGTTCCACTGTCTGGACAGTTCTAACGACAGAGATTAAGGCCTCCTTGATAGCTTCATCTATCGTTCTGTAGTTTCTGCTCAGTTCATATATTTTGAGCACCAGAATTTTTTCGGACATAAACCTCTTTCTTCTCATTTCTCTGGAAAAATGGATCATACTTAAGCAGATACACATCTTCCCAGACAACTTTTGCTAGATGGGACTATTAAGTGGTATCTTAATAGCTCAAAAAATTTCAAACCAGCCTGAGTGGTTTATTTCCACCGCTGATATAAAACAAATATTTGCTGGCCACAGGTGGAGGACCCTGGGTGTTTCTTCAGCCCCCTAACTGGTCACCAGGCCTGAGTGGTTCTCAAAATGTGGTCCCAAACGAGGACATCGGCTTCACCTGGGAAGTTGTTAGACCTGCGGACTCTCCTGTCCCACCTCAGACCTACTATGGGGGGTGGAGCCTTGAGAGCTGTCTTTTAAGGAGCATCCCAGGTGACTCTGCTGCCCCCTCAAGTCTGGGAACTACTGGCCAAATGTTTGCAGCTAGAATGACGTAAGGTATTTTGTGAGTGGTCGCAGGCAAAAACTGACCAGGTTTGAAGAGCCTTCCAAGCACAGGTTGATGCAGCCTGTTGAAATGGTCTTCTTCGGCTTGAGAACATTTTATGATCAATCCCCAAACCCTTATTGTCCAAGCGGGACCTCTGCACTTCTTTCACCAGGCCTCACCATCACTTAACATCTTTGCATCAAGATTCAGCTCACAAATGAAGTGTAAAAAGGCCTTCCCCTTCTCCCTCGCCTGGGCTCCATGGCACCTTATGCTGTAGTAGGACAGCGTGACTACCCGCATCCTCTCCATTCTTGTTAATAGGCAGCTCAGTGGCTGGCACACAGTAGGACTGCACCAAGCCAGGAAATGGCTGCTCCCCAGTTGGGAGTTTTGGATTCTGTTTCTGGCCCTTCCTCATAGCAGCAAGTCTCTTGGCCTTCCTGAGCCCTAGTCTTCATTGCTGTATGAAGGGGGGAATAACGACCCTTGGTCTCCTTTCCACAATGGAGTATAGGAGTCTGTGTCTGGATCTCAGGGACAATAGGATCAGTCAGTGATTCTCAAGTTCCGTTGCACATCGGACTTAGCAGAGGGGGAGTGCTAAAAATACCCATGCCCGCCCCACTCCCAGAGAATCTGGTTTCATTGGTCTGGGGTATGGCCTGGGCATGGGATTTCTAGAATCTCCCCAGTTGACTCTGGAATACAGCCACATTGGAGAACCACGACTGTATGTAAGTACCTCCCTTCCTCAAAATGCTTGTAGAGTTTGAATGAGATTATGCTAAAGTACCTTGTAAAGGGCTTTAAAATTTAAGAGTTACACAGTTCCACATGGAAAACTGAAGATGATTCAGGAAGTATTAAAAAATAGCTATGGGCCGGGGGGGTGGAGAAGGAGATATTTGAGGGATGTCAGGCACCTTGCAGTTTGGTAATTTACCCTCTTCTAGATCTGTCTTGCTATTCCTTTCCTGATGCGTTAAGTATCAAATTGATTTGGGCTCATCTTTGCCTTAATGTGAAAATCTTTCAACCCGCATTGCAGGAGTAATGCTTTTAAATAAATTGGTCTAAGCTACTTTGGAGTTGTAGGTCTGGGGGTTGGGCAGCTGCTGTCTGTCCCCAGCAGATCTCGGTCTGGATTTCATGCACACGTCTGAGTCCTCGAGACTCCAAGGGAGTGGGGAATGCAGATGTTGTCACCATGTAGATCGTGGCCGGTGGATAAGAACTCATCATAGCCAACACTTGCTGAGACTCTAGATAGTGCAAAGATCTGAGCTGAGTGCTTTGAGTGCATTTTCCAATTTAATTCTCTTAGCAGCCCTGTGAGGTGAGAACCGTTACCATCTCCATTCTGCTGCTGGGGAAACTGAGGCTCAGGCAGTTGAGAACTTGCCAGTGATGGCACAGCTAATAAGTGGCAGAACTAGGATGCCACTTTCTCTGCCGCCACAATGCACCCTGAAGGCCAGGCCAGGCTAGGCTGTCAAGGAGAGCAATACTGAATTTGTTCTGGTAATTCAGACCACAGCTCCTTTCACTACTGTGATTCCTTGAGTAGCAGCTTCGCTCAGTTGCTCAGGGTCTGTCTGGATAGCTAGACCTTTCTGTTTGCTCTGCTCCTATTTTCGGAGATGTCCCTCTCTCAGGGAGCATAGTGAGTGAGCTCTTTTTCTGAGTACAGTCAGTTTTTCAAAATTCCTCCAAGGATCACTTTCCTAGACCACATTCCCCTGTCCTGGTGGTGATCAGCATCTTTGTTTCACCCTCCTTATAGACTGTTGTGCTCAAAGTAGCCCCATCTCTTGTTACTTTGGCATGAAAGACTTAGCAGGAATCAAATTCCCTTCGGACGCTTTGGTGTCTGAATGGCATGTGGGCTTGGACTGCAGCATTCTTGCTTTGCCCAGTGGCACATCCTTCAGGATGTTTGTCTGGGTTCACTAGAAGTAAATTGGGTCATCTCAGATCTGAAGTGGCTCTAGCCGTGCACAAATTACCTGCCACTTCTGTTGTGTGTCGGGTAGAATCGAAAACAAAGAATGCCATTACCTTTGTGTGTTTGGTTCCTGGTGGGAACTGTGGTAAGAAGAGGGTTCAGCAGTGACCAAAGGCAGACATCATTCCTCATAGAGCTTACGGACACATAATAAGAACATGAACAAAATACTTACAGATTAAGAAAATAAAGAGGATGCTGTATTAGAAAATAATAGGTCTTGTAAATGACACCAAAGATCCAGCTATAGAATTTAAAAGTTCTGTAGTCAGAAAAACTGTTTGCTTTTACCTTTAAGTAGGATCCATCTATAGTGATCACTGCCCTACCTCTTCAACCAGATTTTCTTAATTCAAGTCAGGAGATCCTGGCATTCACTGTAGAGGCAGCAAGTAGTGTATTTTCTTTTTTTTAGCTTTTTTTTTTTTGAATGAAAGACTTCTGTAGTGCTTCACAATTTTCAGAAGTTTCACACACGTGATTTTATACAATCTCATAATAACCCCCCTTTTTTTTTTATCCCCTACCTCTATATTGTGCCTTTCCCCTTCCCTCTCCCCACTGGTAACCTGTAGTTTGTTCTCTATGTCGGAGTCTGCTTCCTTCTGTTTTATTCCCTGGTTTGATGTATTTTTTTGATTCCACATATAAGTGATATCATACAGCATTTGTATTTCTCTGTCTGACATACTTCATTTAGCAAAATGCCTTCCAAGTCCATCCATGTTGCTGCAAATGGCAAAATTTCATTCTTTTTTATGGCTGAGTAGTATTCCATTGTACATGTAGACCATATTTTCTTTATCCATTCCTCTGTTGATGGATACTTAGGTTGCCATACCTTGGCAATTGTAAATAGCGCTGCTATGAACACTGGGAAGCAGTGCTTTTTCTTTCTTTTTTTAATAATAAATTTATTTATTTATTTTTGGCTTCATTGGGTCTTGGTTGCTGCGTGCCCGGGCTTTCTCTAGCTGCGGCGAGCAGGGACTACTCTTCATTGCAGTGCACGGGCTTCTCATTGCAATGGCTTCTCTTGTTGCAGAGCACAGGCTCTAGGCGCGCAGGCTCAGTAGTTGTGGCACACGGGCTTAGTTGCTCCGCAGCATGTGGGATCTTCCCGGACCAGGGCTCAAACCCGTGTTCCTTGCATTGGCAGGCGGATTCTTAACCACTGTGCCAACAGGGAAGTCCCAGCAGTGTTTTTTTCTTAACTTTGGCCAAGGAGCTCCGTTCTTTCCCCAAGGCAGCATGATTGGTCAACCACATGCATCTGAATTTCCTAAGAGAGTTACTCAAATGCAGATTCCAAGGCCTGGCTCTGGTCAACATAATCAGAATTTCTGGATTATGTGAAACCCAGACTCCTTTGTAAAAAGAACCACTGAGTGATTTTGATACCATCCTAGGTTTGAGAAGTACTGATCAAGGAATAGACTTGCTTCAAAGTGCAAATCATTCTAGAGACTCGACCAGGACTAGAATCCCTTCAGCCTCTTCCACAACCTGACCTACTTATTTATTGGTCCTCACCTCAAAAACATCTCTTCCTTTCTTTAGGCATCCATGGGTTTCTAGAGTGTGCTCAGGTGCTCTCTCCCCAAGAGTAAGCCTTCAGTCCTACCCCATGCCCCTTTCTCTGAGGGACACAGAGGGGTTCCATACCCACCACCCCACACACCACCCCCATTCCTGCCTTACCCTCCATCCTCCTCCTCCCACCCCTGTTCTCTGAGCAAAGTTCCAGGAGTGTCACCAGGAGACCTGCGGCGGCATCTTCCTTGACCTCCCTGTAGTGTCTGACTGTATTGCCAGCTCTCCTCCTTTCCTGGCGGTCATTCTTATCCAGGAGAGTAAGGCATTATGCAGTCTTCTTCCTAGTGGTGGCCTGTGTCGCCAGGCCTTCGACCACCTGCTCTGCACTGAAACCTCAAGTGCTTATTTCCAGTTCCCAGCTGGACATCACTTCTGTGTCCAGGCGAGCACTGCAAACTACCACAGATCTGAAACTGAATCCAGTCCGGGTCTCAAACCAACAGCTTTGCTCATCTGTGTACGTTGACGCCCCGCCTCCCTCACTGGCCACACGGGGTACCACTTGCTCCACGAGACCTTCCCTCATCTGTCATCTCCCGCGCCGCTCTGGCTGGAGGGTATCTACTTTAAGCCAGGCCTGTTCTGGTCAAAAGCAACAGAGGCCCACATGACATGGCTCTAGAAAAGAGAGGCTGCTGTGAGGTTAGAGAGTTCACAGGAATCTAAGGATGGGTATAGCGGCCCCCACTGCCGGGATGGCAGGAGCTGCAGCTGGAGGCCATGAAGAACAGCGGTCTCCACGTACGTCCCTCTGTTCCCTCCTGTCTGCCCGCTCATGTCACGGTTTCTGCTACCTCTGAAACCTACAGACAGACTACAACAAATCTAAAATTTGTTCATACATTCGTAAACCATGTTATGAATTAGCTCTGCGTTGAACTTGCTATGTGACCCTGGGCAAGCTACTTAATCTCTGTGAGCCTCAGTTTCCTCACTCTATACAAATAAGACGAAGAGTAATAATAGCCAAGATTTTATTGGGTGCCAAGCCCTGCTCTAAGTGTTTTATATTTATTAGCTCAATTAACTGTCACACTAACTTTCTGAGGGAGGTACTGTTACTATCCTCATTTATAGCTGCGGAAGTGGAGGCACAGAGAGGCTAAGTAATTTGCCCAAGGTCACACAGCTAGAAAGTGGCAAAGCCAAGATTCAAACTCAGGCTCTCTGGCTCCAGAGCTCACGCTATTAGACCGCCATTCACTTTGAGGGGTTATTGTGAGAATTATAGCCTGGATTCTCTTCTTTAGGACACATAGCCGAGAGCAATACTCAGAATAAGTACTTAAGAATGCTAACAGTCATGACATCATCACAGCATTAGTTTGCAGGTGACCCCTATGACCTTCACAGCCCCAGCCGACCTCGTAACTCTTCGCCTCAGCAGCCACAGCTAACCCGGTGTCCCCAGTTCAAATTCTTGTGAGAGATGCTGATTTGGAAAGATGACAGAGCTGGCCTTGAACTGGATTCACCTGGTACAAGAAATCACAACAGGGCTCAGGGGTCATGTACCAACCACGGCAGCTCTCCACTCAGGAGAGGCCGTGGGCAGCTGGCATCCCTAGGTCATTCTTTCTCAGAACTTCCAGAGTCAACTGTTCTGAATGTCCGGCAGTTAGGGGAGCTGGTGGTTACTCTCGCTGAGCACATGCTCGATTCTGAGCCCTGCTTTTGGGCCTCATCCCCTGTGGCAAGCTCCCATTCATTTCCGTGACCCTGACTCTCGCTGCTGGAAGTGGGGCCTGTGGACCAGCACATCAGCATCGCCTGGGAGCTTGTTAGAAATGCAGAATCTCAGGCTCCACCTCAAACCCACCGAATCAGAAACTGCATTTTAACAAGATCCCCAGTGGTCCTTGCAGGTTAATGTTTGAGTAGCCCTGGCCAGTCAACACTACTTATGTCTGCGTAGCGCTGTTTTGTTTTTTTGTTCTGTAGCTGACTGTGCCTCTAACTAGCTCCGATATGGAGATCAGATAATATCAGTAAGCAGTGGATTCTTACAACCAGGTATAAACACTGCCGAGGGGAAGGAGCTTCTCAGCCTGTTCCCACAGCCCCACATGGAATAAGGGATTGAAGCCGGATCAGGGATGGGAGTGCGGGAGGGCTCAGTTGAAAGGGGGGGTCACACCTGCTGAGAAAAGACAGGCTCCTGAGCCTGCAGCAGGCCCACCAGCGGGGTCAGATGCCAGAGGTCAGAGTGGATGCAGGCTGTGTAGAAGTCCACCACGGGGGCAGGACGTGGTCTCCGGGGTGCACGGGGCAGTCAGAAGATGGGAACCCTTGGTGGCAGGGGCAGTGTCTCTCAACTGCAACACAGAATGAGGAGGTGGCCCGGCGGGCACCTGGCAGAGATCACAGAGGCAGGATTCCAGCCCCTAGAGAACAGTGGCAAGAGCAAAACAAGGAGGTCTGGGGTCCCCAATAAGCTTCCCAGGCAGAGGCTTGAGCCAGCAAAATAAAGGGCATGCTCCCTGGAACTAGCTTTGAACAGGGCAGAAGTACCACCATGAGGGGCTAGCAGAAACAGTGCCTGTGGCCAAGGCTGGGACCGGCTGAGCCAGGACCCCCATGCGCAACCCTGGACCCAGCCAGGGGCAGCCTGAGTGGGGTGGCACTGGGGCAGGAGAGGGCAGGCTCCTGGGTGGGGAACCGGGGGCAGGAGGGGCAGGCAGCCGGCTGCAGGCTGGAGGGAAAGTCTGTATGAGGCCCTGTGGACCGCCTTGCCTTCCTGGCATGAGGGTGGTGAGGAGGTGTGGCTGGATGCCAGAGGGCTTTCCCATCACTGCTCCCTGGCCCCGGTTCACCTGTGAACAGCATTCCCGCATAAGCGTGGACCTTGCCCCAACACATTCCTGAGATAACACGGTGACAGCCCGACTGTGTGAGCGAGGTTCCCGTCACCCTCCCTGCATTCATTTCCAGTTTGCTGGATGTTGTATGTGTGTCTGTGTAAAATGACTGAAGAACGAGTCATTAGTGAGCCGTCCAAAGTCCCTTTGGGAACATTCCAGGAAAATCAATATCCCATCAAAGCCACAAATGGCTTTTTTCTTTCCCCGACTCCTTCAAAGCAGGGTTTCTCAGAGTGTGATCCGCCGACCTCCTGCCTTACTCCCCCATGGAGCTTGTAAAACACAGATTCCTGGGGCCCTACCTAAAAACTACTGAATCAGAATCTCATTGGGGCCTCCCAGAATCTGCATTTTTAACCTGCCACCCAGCCGATTCTCATACACCTGAAAACTTAAAAACTTCTCCTCCCCTGACCCACAAGGCACTTTCTTTCCTTTGCATAAACCGGATCCTTGCCCTGCCTGCTGGTACTGCCTCCCTGTGCTGCCACACCCACTTAAAGGGCCACCTCTTCCCAGGAGCCTGCCTAGCTGTCTGCGTCCCAGCTCATGTAGGGGGCCCACTGTGCACCCTTCTAACACGGCTCTGCCACATCGTCGTCATTTTTTTCCTGTCTGTGTTCTCCACTAAATGGTAACGCATCCTGTCGAGCCTCCCCAGGCCCAGCACAAAGTTTTGCGCTTAATTAGAACTAATAAATGAATATGAGCGAAGGCAGCTGAGAGGTAAGGGTGAAGCCGCAGAGTAGAGAGTGAAAAGTAGATGCTTCCCAGTAGGAAGCTGCCACCTTCCCATTCTTCTCTCCGTCATTCTGAACTCCTAGGTCAAGTTTTGGAGCCAGGGGGCAAGTTTTGGACCCAAGGAGAGCCCAGGGCTCTGGCTGGCCTGGGGCACAGCCCACCTGTTTGGGGCTGAGGCGTCCCCAGTGGAAGCCTAGCTCTCTATCTACATTTTGGAAAAACTCCAGCAGAAAAAAAGGCTCAAGGATGGTTTGCCAGCCCCAAGCCTGACGCCAAACTCAGGGCCTCTAGAAT
This sequence comes from Physeter macrocephalus, assembly GCF_002837175.3. NCBI lineage: Eukaryota > Metazoa > Chordata > Mammalia > Artiodactyla > Physeteridae > Physeter > Physeter macrocephalus. Next base: position 47,998 of record NC_041215.1, read on the forward strand.
GTTCAACACCCCCCTCCCCTTGTCAGGCAGGAGGAGTCAAAGAATAGAGCCATCGGACCATGAAACTCCCAAGAGTCCTTTCCCCCAGCGTTTCTCAGAGACTGCTGCCACTGTTTTCTGTGTGAGGCTCCGAATTGCCATTTGCCAAACTGGTAAACGTTGACCCAGCAGAAATCAGGCAAAAATAGGAGAAGCCCCGGACAGGCTGCCTTAATCATGTTGGTGAAGTGAGAGCCAGGTGCCTGTGAGCTGAAAAATATTGCCCATCACCTTGCTCTGAAAAAAAAAAAATGTATATCCTTAATCTTAACAACTTGAGCACCCCGAACCTGCTTTACCAGTCCAGGGTGCCTCCTCTCATCTTGCTTGCTTATCTGTGTATACATGGGGTCGTGGGACAAGGTGACTTTGGAAAGGCCTGGCCTGTTGAGACTCTAGGGTCAGCCCAGACTGCTGTGACCACAGGGGACCTTAGCCCCGGAGAGAGACTGACCTCTTAACGCATGAAGTCAGAGTGAGGGCACCTGCTCTCAGTCCGAAGTAGGGTCGGAACCTTCCTGGGTTCTTTGAAGAGAAAGAGGATTGGCTGAATTATAGGTGGCAGGGCAGAGCATCTGAGGGCTCCGTGCACAGTAGGCCCTCAGCAAATAAATGCTTCTCGCATTGAGCTGGTGAGAAGGGAGCAGCCAGTGTTAAATGTGGGCTCTGTCAGAATCCTTCAGACATTTGCTGAAATTCCATGAGGGCGTCAGGGATTATAAGGTTTTAAGGTCGTTACTGAGTTTCTTTCGTGATTTTTTTCATAAGGATGTCATTTCTGAATCCACTCTCTCTTCTCATCTCCCCAAAGTACCCTTCCTCCTTCCCTTCCAGGAGGAAGACAGTACGGTGTTATCATTTGGTCAAAATTTCACGTTCAGAAAATGGTAACGTTCAAAAATCTTGTTCAATGCTGCAGCACCCCCTCCCCCAAGCTGGAGGTTGTGATAGCTGTCATTTACTGAGGAATTTTACACGCATTTACCGTTTCACTTGTGCCTTCCAGAGGAGGCAGCTGAGGCCCAGAGAGGCTAGAGAATTTATCAAGGTCACACAGCAAGTTGTCGAGCGGCTTGGATTTTACTGCGGGCTCTGTGACTCCACGGCCCCGGGTGCTTGTCAGTGCTGCATCGTTGTCTCCTAGAGGTCATTGGTGCTTGTTGATATAACATCGCGAACCATTTCTCCACCTCTCCACCATTTCTCAGAGCGTTTTGTCCACGTGTCCTGATTAGAGAATTAGTTAAGCTCTTGAGCTCTCCAGGGAGCCGTGGCTGGAATCCCGCCTCCTTCCTAGAGTCCGCAGGCAGCCAGATCCCACAGACCCTGCTCTTTCAGGCGGTGAGGATGAGAGATGTGGCCCCGTGGTTGGGGGGCCGGCAGGCAGGTTGTGATGACCCACGGGGCACGTGCTCCCTGTCAGTTCCCAGGCATTGAACCCAGGCACCCCCCCCCACTCCCCGCCCGGGACCTCCTCTCCTATTTTCCTCTTTGCCTCCTGCCCTCCTAGGATCGTCAGCTATTTGGAAAGGTGAGCACAGAGCCCTTTTCAGAAAGAGTCCTGTTCTCCTGTCTTCCTGGTACCCTTGCTCACTGGAGAGAGAAAAGCAGGATTGTGTGGGGAGGGAGAGGCAAGTGTACGGGAACAGTTTAGAGCTAATTGTTCATGATCCAGAATGTCCTCGTTTGCATTCAGGGATGCAGCCCCGCTTTTGTGAGGGGCCACACCACGTTGAATGATGTGTTATCAGTGCAATGCAATAGCCCGATGACGTCATGAAAATCCAGGCTTTGGGAGAACATGTTCACAGGCAAGAATGCAGCGATGAGAAGATGGAAGGGCCTGGTTACGCTGCATAATCCAGCTTTTACTGTATAACCCCTGGGCTTATTGGCCCCTTGTTCGTGTTCTCTTTGACAAAGAATGATTTTTGTTTTTTTTAAACTTTCTGATTAGCAATCAGTAGTTTAAGCCTGCTAATCACCTCTTTAGCTTGGCATGCGGACCAAGGAAAGGCCACGCACTTAATGTGTTCTCTCAGATCCAGAAGTTCAGAAATGTAGTTAGCCCCAATTTTTAAAATAATTAGACTGTTATTCAGGATAATGCCTACTGTAATTATATATATACATATTTTAAAATTTATTATTTATTTATTTTTGGCTGCGTTGGGTCTTCGTTGCTGCATGCGGGCTTTCTCTAGTTGTGGCGAGCGGGGGCTACTCTTCATTGCGGTGCGCGGGCTTCTCATTGCGGTGGCTTCTCTTGTTGCGGAGCACGGGTTCTAGGTGCACGGGCTTCAGTAGTTGTGGCTCGCGGGCTCTAGAGTGCAGGCTCAGTAATTGTGGCTCATGGGCTTAGTCACTCCACGGCATGTGGGATCTTCCCAGACCAGGACTCGAACCTGTGTCCCCTGCATTGGCAGGCGGATTCTTATCTACAGCGCCACCAGGGAAGCCCCTACTGTAATTATAATAATAAACATTCTGAGGTTTATTATGTAGAGACTTGTTTTAGTTTACTTTTAAAAAAATTTATTCTTCATTGGGTAAAATATACATAATATACAAGGTATCATTTTAACCATTTTTAAGTGTATAGTTCAGAGGCATTAAGTACATTCCCATTGCTGTGCAGCCATCCCCAGCATCCGTCTCCAGAACTCTTTTCATCTTGCAAAACGTAAACTCTATCCCGGTTAAACACTCACTCCCCATTCCCCCTCCCCCAGCTCCCGGCAACCACCACTCTACTTTCTTCCCGTACGAATTTCACTGTTCTAGGTACCTCATATGAGTGGAGTCATACAGGATTTGTCCTTTTGTGACCGGCTTATTTCACTCAGTGTAATGTCCTCCAGGTCCATCCACGCTGCAGCATGTGTCAGGATTTCCTTTCTTTTCCAGGCTGAGTACTATTCTATTGTATGTTTACACCATGTTTTGTTGATCCGTTCATTTATTCACGGACACACTTTCACCTTTTGATTATCATGAATAATGCCACTGTTAACATGGGTGTAAAACTATCTGTTCGTGCCCCTGCCTTTACATCCTTTGTGTACGCACCCAGAAGTGGAATTGCTGGATCATATGGTAGTTCTATTTTTAATTTTTTGAGAGACTGCTACGCCGTTTTTCACAGTGGCTGCACCATTTGCCATTCCCACCAGCAGTGCACAAGGGTTCCGATGTCTCCACACCTTCACCAACACACTTAGTATTGTCTGTTTTTGTTTCATAGTAGCCATCCTAATGGGTGTGACATGGTATCTCGTGGTTTTGATTTGCCCTTCCCTGATGATTAGTGATGTTGAGCATCTACACAGATACTTTTAAAAAAACGAACTTCTCCTGTCATTTCAAAGCTAAAGGCAGTAAAATGTAAGGTTCAAGGTGCTGAATCTGAGAAGCCGTGCTGCCTGGGTTTAGTGCAGGCTCCACTCCTTGCTGACTGTAGCTGTGGGTCAGCTGCAAGATCTCTCTGTGGTTCGACTTCTTACCTGTAAAATGGGGTAATAAGTAAACTGCCTCGTAGGGCTACTGGGAGGATTCAATGATCTAATACAGATAAATCTCATGGAAAGTGTGAGACTTGCTTATATGTGTTTGATGAGTGCTGGGCTTCATTACTCTCAGAGTAGAATCTGCTGCCTTCCATCCTCCAGGGTTGGTTTTCCGCTCTGCCTAGTCTTTTTCAAGTGGGATAACAGCCTGGAGGATTTGAGGTGAGATGGTGGCTTGAACCAGTAGGTTTTCACACACCCAGTTTGGGCACGTCAGGAGGAAAAAGAGCAGTGCCACAGCTACTGAAGCCCACGTGCCTAGAGCCCGTGCTCTGCAACAAGAGAAGCCACCTCAATGAGAAGCCCGCGCACCGCAACGAAGAGTAGCCCCCGCTTGCGGCAACTAGAGAAAGCCCGCGTGCAGCAACGAAGACCCAACGCAGCCAAAAATAAATAAATAAATAAATTTATTTAAAAAGAAAGAAAAAGCGAGCAGTGGCAGCCTCTGAAATCCATCCTGAAACTCGGCAGCAGTTTCGAGAGTGAGTTTGTGTAGAGCTGGCAGCCAGGAAATGGGACTGGGAATCTAGTGCAAAGGTAGTTTCTCTGGTTCCTTCAACCAATAACTATTAGAGCAAATAGCCATCTGGATGAGGAACGGCTCCTAATTGCCTTGGAGTCAGGCAGTTAGCTAAGGGTTTGTGTTGCTGCGTGTGTCACCATGGGACACTGCATCCTGATGGCCTGGAGGACTGTCCTCAGGCCTATATCCTCTGCATCTCAGCATTTGGGCCTCCCTATTGTGCCCCATCTGTAGGTCATTAGCCTCCTGTGAGAGAGATTAAGGCTCCCCTGTCCCTAATTCCAGGGGAAATTCCAGGAGTGTCAAAAGGACCCTGGGTCCTTCCCAGGGCAAATCTCTGACTTGGTCATTCTGCCCAAGGGGAGGAGTCATGGGAAAGTTAATCCTCATCTCTGATCCTTCTCTAAAGCCTAACCCAGTTTCCTTAGCAAACATACTGAAGGAAGCGTTGGCGGGGCCGGGAGGGAGGCTTCCCCCTCGCCTGCCTTTACCTGGTTAACTCCTTCTCAGGGCCCAGCTTTTTTTTTTTTTTTAAGAATTAATGTTTATTTTTAAATTAAAATTTTTTTTTTTATTATAAGCTTTGGGGTGTTTATCCGGGCACACTCCACTCCAATTAATTAATTTATTTATTTATTTTTGCTGTGTTGTGGCAAGCGGGGGCCACTCTTCATCGCCGTGCGTGGGCCCCTCACTATCGCGACCTCTCTTGTTGCGGAGCACAGGCTCCAGACGCGCAGGCTCAGTAGTTGTGGCTCACGGGCCTAGTTGCTCCGTGGCATGTGGGATCCTCCCAGACCAGGGCTCAAACCCATGTCCCCTGCATTAGCAGGCAGATTCTCAACCACTGCGCCACCAGGGAAGCCCAGGGCCCAGCTTTTAACATCAGTTCCTCAAGGGATCATCTCCCTGCTCCCCGAATGGGGCCAGGTGCAGTGTTTATATTCCCTCACAGAGCAATATTCTTTCTCTTTAAATCAGTTGTTCAATGGTTATTAGTTAAGACCTCATGTTTTCTTCTGTTTAATGTCAGCCGAGGACTCTTCTAGACTAGCCATTCTCAAAGTGTGTTCCCTGGAGGCCCCTGAGATTCTCTCAGAAGGTCTGCAGACTCAAACTTCATAATAATACTAAGAAATTATCTGCCTTTTTAACTTTCTACCTATCATGAGAGGACTGTGGAGTTTCCCAGAGGCTACGTGACATGCAGTTTTGCAACAGACTGATGCAAAAGCAGCTCTTAGGACTCAGCGGTCTTCTTTTAAGCCATTCATTAAAGAGATTTGCAAAAATGTAAAATAATGCGACTCTTCTCACTAATTTGTGGGGAAGGGCTTAGAAAATATAATTAATTATAAGGATGTGATTTATTTTAACATGTGATTGGTTTATTATTTTTATTTTCAAAGGAATTAATAAATATTTTTAAATTTTCTGTTTTCATTTCTAATATGATAAATGTTGATCAACAAAACCCACATGTGGACTTCCCTGGTGGCGCAGTGGTTAAGAATCCGCCTGCCAATGCAGGGGACACGGGTTCGATCCCTGGTCTGGGAAGATCCCACATGCTGTGGAGCAACAAAGCCCATGAGCCACAATTACTGAAGCATGCGCACTCTAGGGCCCACGTGCTGCAACTAGAGAACGCCCGTGTGCAGCAGTGAAGACCCAATGCAGCCAAAAAGAAAAAAAAAACCCCACAGGAACAACAACTCTTGGGGTCCTCAGGTTTTAAGAGTGTGAAGGTATCCCAAGACCAAAAATTTGAGTGAGGATTGCTGCCCTGAACAGGGGTCAGGAACTTTTTTCTGTAAAGGACTAGTGGACCATACCCTCTCTGTCTTAACTATTTAACTCTATAGCATGAAATCAGCCATAGATAATATGTATACAAATAGGCATGGCTTTGTCCCAGTGAAACAAGCAGTGAGTGAGTTTGGCCTATGGACCATAATTTGCCATCTTCTGCTTGAGGTTCTAAGCAGTAAAATGCCAGGAACCACATCTAACCGATAAATTGCTTTATCCCCAACACCTAGCACAGGGCCTGCTACTTAGTAGATGCTTAGGAATTATAACAGAAATAGTGTTTAGCAGCTGGTTGTCCAAGTCAAAAATAACAATGGCTTAACTTCAAGGTTTAACTTCTTTAGCACATTAAAAAAAAAAAAAAAATCAAGAGGCAGGCCAGTTAGGGCCAGGGTGCTGGCTCAAGGGACCCAGGTTCCTTGTGTTTTTCTGGTCCACCATTCTTAGCATGTGACTTCCATCATTAAACTCACCTCATGGCTCAACCAACCTTAAAGAGCCTCAGGAGAATTAAGCTGATCTGCCAATAATGAACTGCCCGTCAGAACAAAACTTAACATTCTTTAAAGAAGGAACATAAAATCCAGATTTTCGACAGCCTAGTGTTCAGAGTATCTAGCATATGATAGAAAAGGTACTAGACTTAGGAAGAAATACAGTAGAATCAGACCCAAGGATGTCAGAGATGTTGGAATTAGCAGAAAATGAACTAATATTTATTATAGATATGTTTAAGGATTTTTAAGGAAAAGAAATCAGTAGGGAAATGGAACCAAATAAAAATTCTAGATGAAAACTACAGTATCTGAAATGAAAACTTCCCTAGATGGATCTAACAGTTCAGATGCTGCAGGAAGAAAGATCATTGAACGTGAAGTCAGAGCAGTAGAAACTATCCAAACTGAAGCACAGAAAGAAAAAAAAAAGTGGGAAAGAAATGGTCAGAAGCTCAGTGATCTGTGGGATGTTGTTAATCAATCTAACAAATGTATATTTGGATTCCCAAAAGGAAAGGAGAGAGAGAGAGAGAATGAGAAAGAAAATATATTTGAAGAGGTAATGGCTGAAAAGTTCCAAAGTTGGTGAAATATATTGACCCACAGATCCAAGAAGCTCAACAAACCCTAAGCACGATAATCATGTGGAAAATCATACGTAGATACATCATAGTCACCTTGCTGAAAACTAAAGAGAAAGAGGAAAGTCTTAAAATCTCCCAGAGGATAAAGACATGCTGCATGTAGAACAATAAGAACCATTGCTAACTTATCAGAAACGATGCAAGCCAAAAAATAATTGAATAATATCCCTAAGGTGCTGAAAGGCAGAAAAAACAGTCTGCAATTCTGTATCAACAAAAGTATCCTTAAAAAATGAGGGTAAAATCAAAAGCTTTATTTTCAGTTATAAAGGCCGAGAGAAATACTCACCAGCAGGCTTACACAGTAAGAAATGTCAAAAGAAATTCTTTGGGGGGAAAGAAAATGCTATCAGATGGAAATGTGGATCTACATGAGAAATTAAGAGCACCAGAAATAAAAAAGACTTAAATTTTTTTTCATAGTTTCTTTAAAAGATAATTGACTGTTTAAAGCAAACATGATGATAGTGTTATTATTTTTATTGAAATTTTTTGAAAGGAGGAAAAGAGAATCAAGAAACAGATGAGACAAACAGAAAACAACTAGTAAATTAGTAGACTTCAATGTAGCTACATTAATAATTCATTAAAAGTAAACAGACTAAACACGCCAATTAAAAGGCAGATATTGTTAGGTTGCGTGGAAAAAACAAAACTCCAGTGTACAGGCTGCCTACAGTAGATTCACTTTGATGTGAATACACAGGTAGGTTAAAGGTAAAAGGAGGGGGGTCTTAAGTGTGTCTCCTGGGCCATCGCCATGGTAAAGCTGAGCAAAGAGGCCAAGTGGAGGCTGCAGCAGCTTTTCAAGGGAGGCCAGTTTGCCATCCGCTGGGGCTTTTATTCCTCTCGTGATTTACCTGGGATTGAAGAGGGCTGCAGATCCTGGAATGACTGAACCAACTGTTTTGAGCTTACTTTGGGGATAAAGGACTATTTGCTCATCTGGTTTTGGAAGCAGTCAGTGCGGAGGAACAAATGGAAGGTGTGCACTTTGGCTGGGATAAGAGATGGGACATCGTTTAGATGTTCACCAGTTGGATGACACAGACTCTTCTAAGATGTGTCTGTGGCAGAGTGGAACCTGTACTGACTTATTTACGGTAGACCATACTAGAATAAATGTTTTTAACAATGTTAAAACAAAACAAAACAAAACCTCAAAGGATGGGAAAGGTATAGCATACAGATACTAATCAAAAGAAAACTGGAATGGCCGTAAGGACCACACATAGAGTATACCAAAAACAGGAGAATTAGCAGATACAGAGAGCGTTTATAATAATAGGCCAATTCATCAAAAAAACCCATAATAACCCTAAATGTGTACACACGTAATAGTTGAGTTCAAAATACATGAATAAGTAAGTGACTGGATCCACTCTTTGCAAGGGGAAGGGCTGATGGAGACATTTCCTCATTCCTGGCCCGTCTCCCCTGAGTCAGTGAGGAGGACAGCAGTAGGGGCAGAAGCAAGCCAATTCGTAGCCTCGTCCTGTGTTCCACATTTGTGTCCTTCCTGTGCCTCTGAGAAGGCAGGCCCTGGGCTCTCCCACAGGGGCCCTTGCAGAGAGTTCCCACAGGCTGCTCCACCTCTTCTTGCCCTAAAGGGTTTTCTGGAACCTGCCAACCTCATGTGGGATGCCAGCCAGGACTAGGGCCCGTGCACCTAAGGTTGGAGAGGACTGGGGTCCTAGAGTGATGGATGGGGTCAGGGTTGGTCCTGGGGAACGCCAGATGTCCCAGGACACAGGATAAGGTGGCAGCGTCTACTACCTTCAGGCTGGCTCCCACCGTTCAGATACTGAAAGGGGCTGAGTCAGCCCCAGGTGGGGCAGGGGAAGGGGTTAGGGGAATTTTCAAGCAGTAATGAAATGTTGCCTGGAGGGGGAAAAGGAGGTGGTTTGCAGATAGAGTGTGCCTGGATGACAAAGAATTGCATTATTTTCAGTCCCATTTGCTGACAGTCCAGCAATGATTTCTTTCCCCTTCCCTTCCCTTCCCTTCCATCTCCTTTCCCTCTCCTTTCTTTTCCTTTCTTTCTCCCTTTCAAACTGTTAAAAAAAATTGTGGCAAAATACACAAAACATAAAATTTACAATCTTAAGCATTTTTCAGTGTACAGTTCAGTGGCATTAAATACCTTCACGTTGTCATGCAACCATCACCACCTTACCATCCATCTCCAGAATTCTCTCCATCTTGCAAAACTGACTGTCTGTACTCATTGAAGAACTAGCTCCTCATTCTAGCCCCTGGCAACCACCATTCGACTTTCTGTCTATATGAATTTGACTACACTGTATATTCCATGTAAGTGGAATCATGAGGTATTTGTGTTTTGGGGACTGGCTGATTCACTCAGCATAATGTCCTCCAGGTCCATCCATGCTGTAGCATGTGTCAGAATTTTCTTTTTTAAGACTGAGTAATATTCCATTGTAGGTACACACCACATGTTTCTTTTTTTTTTTTTTTTTTTTTTTTGGTCTGTGTTCAGTCTTCGTTGCTGTGTGCGGGCTTTCTCTAGTTGCAGCAAGCGGGGGCTACTCTACGTTGCCGTGCGCGGGCTTCTGATTGTCGTGGCTTCTCTTGTTGCAGGGCACAGGCTCTAGGCGTGCGGGCTTCAGTAGTTGTGGCACGTGGGCTCAGTAGTTGTGGCTCGTGGGCTCTAGAGCACAGGCTCAGTACCTGTAGCGCACGGGCTTTGTTGCTCCGCGGCATGTATGTGGGATCTTCCCGGACCAGGGCTCGAACCTGTGTCCCCTGTGTTGGCAGGCGGATTCTTAACCACTGCGCCACCAGGGAAGCCCACCACATGTTTCTTATCCATTCATCTGTTGATGGACGCTGGAGTTGCTTCCACCTTTCGGCTCTTGTGAATAATGCTGCTCTGAACACGAGCGGACAGCAGTGATTTTTTTTGTTGTTTAATTTTGCTTTGTGTTAAGGTAATGAGGTAAAGGCGGGGATAGAAGTTAGTGGTTCAGGACACGGGCAGCCTTATTTCACACAGGAGACCTAGAAAATAAGCACCTGGGGGAGTTTATTCCTGCAGATCTGCGTATTTGATGGGACAGAGCTGTCGAAACCTTTCGGTAGTTGGGGGCTTTAAAGTCCATCCCACCCTTCCGCCAGTCCTTTGCCCTTCGTGGCCCCCGTCGTCACAGTTAAGATGTCATTTCTTGCTTCGGCTATTGTAACAGGGTGGCCAGACTCCAAGATCATTTTCCAGCAACTCATGTTGCAACTACTTCTGGAATTTTCTTCCACAGGGCCTTCCAGAGCACATTGCTCCCCTTCTTAGAAACTTCTCATGGTTCTCCAAGGCCCATAGAAAACCCCGAAACTTCTTAGCATGACTCAGGGCCCCACTGGCCTTCTAGGCCCCTTCCCTCTCCTTCCCTCCATTTCCCTCACTTACTGATTGGCCCACTTGTTCACCCTGGGGCCTGTATTTTTGTATTTGTTTCCAGCGTGCATGTCTGATACTGACTCATTGAAATAGTGTGTTAAAGGGCCCAGCACATAAGAAGTGCTGTAATGTTTATGATGAAAAGAGTTTTACCTGGGGTCTCATTAGCTCTTCAGTGATAACCTCGTGAGGTCAATCGTTTCATCCCCAGTTGACAAGCTGAGAAATTGAGCTTTAGAACTGCTGAGAAATGAGTTTGTAATTTTGGCCCTTGGATCAAATTCAGAACCAAGAATCAGAACCAAGCTGTTCCTCTGAGCAAGACTGTGGCTTTATGAGATCCTGGAAAGCTGGAGGCAGCAAGAATAAATGCTCAGGGGCTCTGGATGTGCTCTCTCGCCAAGGAAAGATGAGGTTTTGTGGGGACTGAGTTTGACTGAAGAACCATGAAAGGCCAGTGCTTGTAGATGTCCACTTAGTGAAAGCCTGAGTGTAAAAAAGCAGAGTGGAGCATTAAGTCGGCTCCTTTTCCAACTCTAGAAGGATACATAAAGGGAATATAAGCTCATGTTGGAAGGAACATGCTTCTCCCTTTATAGGGGACCCAGGAACGAGGAAAAATCCTTACCAAAATAGGTTGCATTCATGCTGGTAAAATTCTGAATGCTCAGCTGGATCGATGAGAAAGTTGGAGCAAGTGGGTGGATGCAGACTCCTTCCTTCAATGTGCAGCTTGCTGAAATGCTGCAGCCGAGGACAGAGGAGAAGTCAGAAATGCCCATGGGGTGGTGAGGGACTTGCTCAAAGTCACCCAGCTAAAAAAAAGCTGAGCTGGGCCTCCCACAATTTAAGAGTCCAGGTCCAGTGGTTCTGGCGTATCATGCAGGCTGCTTTGAATACACATCTTCCAGTTGGAGCCCTGTAGTACAGTGCAAAGAGCATGGGCTTTTGAGCATCATTTGTAGCCTTGGCCAGGTTAGCCGGCCTCGGTGCTTTCATCTCTCTGCAAGGCGTGGATAAGAACCCTTTCCTCACTGGACAGGGTTGAGGATTAGTGAGCAGTCAGGCAAAGCTGCCAGCAGGTGCCTAGGACAGAGTCGGGTTACTAATGCTGCTGTTTCCTGGTGAGTTCTTGCTTTATCAGCTCTTCCTTTGCTGGGCGGTGTGTACAACCATCGCTTGGGACTTGCCCCACGTGGTCAAGATTCTTGGTTGACTGCACCTTAGGTGCTCTCACCAAAGGAATAGAAGGTTCTGATTGAACACAAAGGTCAAGCAAGTACAGCCTCCTTACTTTTCGTGTTAGAGCATTTCCATTGGCCTACACCAGCAATCGTGGGGTAGGTACGGGGAATTTCCTCACTTCCTTTTCCCCCAGAGTAGCTATCTGCATGACCTCAGTTTCTGGTGACTCTGTTTGCCGTGGCGTTTGGTACTTACTCCACCTGCACAGCCAGCATCCACCCTGGGCTGGCTGTGCCTTCAACCCTCTCCCACCTCCAGTAAACTAGACGTGCCTCACTGAGAACATCAGCTTTGTCTGGAGAGAGCAGGTGGGCCTCAGGCTCTTTGCCGCCTGCAAAGTTGGCCTTGCCTTTTGGTTCCCCCTTTGTGGGGTGCCCTTTTCTTCCTTCCCCCTTGGTAATATCTCAGGAAGAAAGTTCTACCCTAGAGTTTCCAGGAAGCCACTTGATCGCATTACTGATTGATAACTCCATTTACCCTGGAGTGGACAGAGCCATAGTTCTGAGTTCTGCTTAGGATTTATCGTGTGCTGACGTCAGGGCCCAAGTGAAAAACTGAGAAGGCCTGGTTATGCCGAGTGCCTGTCGGATACCACCGGGAAGGCTTTGAGGTCTCTTATTTTATATGTTTAAAAAGGGCTCCTTCTTCTTTTGAGACAGAACTTCAAACGAAGCATTCCAGGCCACACTTCCTTTTGGTAAATCTTAACCAGTGTAAATGTTTGCTTTTTTGTTGTAAATCCTAGGGGGTTGGGCTGGGGGGGGGGGAGG